>NC_135855.1:33997966-34067966 GCF_031162955.1 Sander vitreus
ACACACACACACACACACACACACACACACACGGGGAATGTCTAAGAGCAGTCTACCATGCATGTGATTTGACTAGAGTCAATTCAGCATCACTGTGTGTGATTCAACATTTTCAGGCTGTTGTGAAACACACAGAAAATATTTACACACACAGTTCACCCTGTTGAGCCACACACACCTGAGCATGCACAGACACATTCACACACACATCCACTCAGGCCCACAGACACAGTGAAGCTGGGTAAGAGCTGCAAATCGTTGGACGAGACTAGACTCTGTTTTGTGCCGGCAAGCGTGAATCACCGCTGCAGTCTGTTGTTGAATGAATGAGACACACACACACACACACACACACACACACACACACACACAGAAGAAGAAAAAACAGACGGATCCCAACCCAACGTTACGGCTCAAAATTGTGACTCATTGACAAAGCACTTTCCAGTGTTGAGCTCTGAACTCAGCTGGGGACTTGTTGCTTAAAACAGACTTGTGAAGTCAGTCATCCTGCCACTCCACTCCGTCATATGGTTTGCAGATCAATTGTGACAGAAATGTCTTGTAAAACAAATAACCATTTCACGCCACCCTGCGGTGATTTAGAATTTTTCTTCTGAATCGTAAATACGGAATTGAGAGACATTTCTACTGCCCTCATGAGCAAGATAAGACTGATTTCTCTTGAATGGCTGACATTCCACTTCATAGAAGTCGGTCAGATCAGTGCAGTGGGTAATGATTCAGCAGAGTTGTGGAGTGGAGTGGGCGTGGGCGGGGGGACTTGTTGACAGAGGAAGGGTAAAGTCCAGAGCTGAATCATCCTGGAGATTGTAAATTCATTACATATTGAACAAATATCAAGTTTTTTTGTTGTTGTTGTTGTAAACATTCTCCAACAATACTGAGCAGAAGATGCAGTGAGATTCAGACACGCATCAGTGCAAACTCATTTATAATGCATGGATTTTCAGCTGCTGATCCAGGTCTGAGTCACGATAGCAGCAGGGTGGTCAGCACCCTCGGGTCCAGTAAAAACAGCTGCACGGCTGAAGTCACCGTGTTAATGCAGCAGAGCATCCTGCACCACATTGAACCCTCACTCGCTACCAAGACCCAACAACTCAGCCTCCCGGATTACAGTTTTCTTCTAAACATTTGTGGTTTGTGATGAGAGTAAATTTGGAAATTCAGCCGACGTAAGCTTAAAAGAATAGTTCAATGTTTTGGGAAATATGTTAGACGAGAAGATTGATACCACTTTCATGTCTGACGGTGGGATCAATCGTCTCATCTAACAATAAGCTCATTTTTCCCAAAATGTAAAACTGCATTTTGCATTAATAAAGCACACACACACACACACACACACACACACACACACACACACACTCGTTCATCTCGGTTTAGTTATTGATTGTCTTTGTGGTGTGTCTTCATTTTTCCGTCTGTATGCCATTCTCTCAGGACTGTGGTCTCCAGCTAAACGACGAAGAGGGCCACCGCTGTTACCCACTGGAAGGCCACCTGCTCTGCCACGGCTGCCACATCCACCGGCTCCAGCCGCAGGTCCCTGCCCACCTGCCCCCCAGCTACCCCCTCCATGTCACCGAGCTGTGACGGGGAGGAGGGTGGGCAGCAACCAAGCCCCGCCTCCCTGCTGATCAGAGACACTAGCAGCGGGAAAAGAAGGCCTGCACCCCCTCCAGCAGTTCCAGGGAAGCCTCAGTGTGGCCATCTGAGCTACTGCCCCTGTCCTCCAACTGGATGGCCAGGCCGTGGACTAACACACTCAGTGCAGCTCCCACCACAAGACCCTGCTGTCACATGACAGGGCTGGGAGAAAAAAAAGGGTCCGCCTCCATCTGTGGTCCTTTTCTCCCCCTTCCCCCTGGGTGCCTAACCCTGAAAGCCAACACGCCAGCTCACCCAGAGGCCCCCGGTGACGTCACACAGCCTGACCCCTGCACATTCATCAAAGAGAGGGTTTTTGGATCGGAGGAGAGGACGCAAACTCGTCTCTCTCCTTGCTTCCATCTATTCCTTTCCATGTTTTTTTTTTGTATTCCTGTGCTGTGACTGAAGCGGTTTACTGCAGTGAATTCACCAGTGCTAAGAACGCCGCTGATGTCGGCGTCAGGGAGGCCAGGGAACGAGCCGCTACATTCCAGTACTGGTCTGAAGGGACAGACCCCAGGGTGGCCATGCTGTGCCTTCAGAGCGGGCTCCCTCCGTGCAGCTTCTAACACTGAAATGGAGGCCTGCTAAAGGCTATGCAAAGGACACCCAGCATCATGACACAGGGCTGTGAGAGAAAAAAACAAAACTAATTGCTCGTCGTCACCCTGCACCACCACGAAATAGCAGATGCACCGTAGCACCACACGCCCAGAAGACCAACTGACATTCCACTTAGAAGTCTTAGACGAGACCTCCAGAGATTCACAAGCAGTGTCTTAATTAATGATCATATTATGACAGAAAAAGAAAATTTTAGATGCACATAGAATGTCTTTTTATATATGAATATATATTTTGCAAATGTTTTCCACATAAGATCATAGATGTAGATTCTCATTTTCTTTTCTTGTTGCTGCGCTCACAATAGACTCAGAGGTGAAACATGCTGTCTGTCGTGCCGTCTGAAGCCTCTGAAGATTTTAGGGTCTATTGTATCATTTCTCCTCCCGGACGCAGAGCCTCTTCATGTCTGTGTGGGACGCAGATCCCACTGGCTTTGTATGCGCAGACCTGGCTCAAATAGTATTTGCCATGAATTCCTTCAATTATTTTTTTCCCACTTTAAGTACCAAATGTTTAGTTTGGGCAACGAATGTGTTCCTTTTAGACCACATATCCCCTCCCTCTACTGACTGTAGACGGCTGTAACACACACTAACAGTCAAACATTTCTGCATACCTTAAATTTCGTTGGTTAAACCTCAAGCAGTGTATTTATTGGAAATACAAGTTACTAAAAAGTATAAGTGAATTGAATTCTTTTTTTTGACTATTTAACTGGATAGATCTTGATCACTCTGTATATCTGTTTTACACTTCATGGCAGCACTCTGTGTTTTTAAACATACAAGCTTAAATGGAGCAGTAATTGAAGTTCTATGTAATGGCTTGTATTTGTGTTTGACGTAATTCCCACAAGATGTTACAATGCATTTATGTACAGGACCTTATCTTTAGAGTTTTCAGAATTGCAATTTCTGACCTGTCAAGGATGCCAAGTTATTACACAGAGCTCTAAGAATAAGTAATTGGTCTTCAAATACTGAGATTTAGGCCCTGTGGTGGAACACTAAAAGACACTCGGCGGCAATGCTAGCTCATGACTGAGAAACAGAGATATTAACAGAGATGTTGCCCAAAATAAAGTATATAAGTAAAATAAGTATATTATTAAGCTCTATGGTATTTAACTATGAAAAGGCATTTAAAAACTCTGATCGAGGCTAAACATCTGTATGTTAAAGATTATAGAAGGTGCTAGTTTTGAGAAAAATAAACGGCATGTTTAGGTCACCAGACTTCTCATAAGAGGGATACAGATCTGGAAAATCATGTCGCCAATCATCAACTTCATTCCTTATTTAGACTTTTTTATATATTTATATATATATATATATATATATATATATAATTTCCCATGCTAAAACTGTTCACAAGCATTTATTGATGAAACATATGTCATCTGGTGACAGTAATGCTTTTCTGAACACCCAAAGAGGATCCTAATGTCAAAGGTCTCAGGTCATTTCAAGGTACTTTTCTGACATCTGGCCCCTCTGGTACTCAAAGAGGGATAAAACAAATTGAATGATTTATTTGCAAATACATCTTTCAACCTGGAGCTGCTGGTCTCACTCGTAATTTTAGGGAGTCCCCCACATGTTTCCCTTGCTGTGTGTGTGTGTGTGTGTGTGTGTGTGTGTGTGTGTGTGTGTGTGTGCGTGCGTGCGTGCGCACTAATGGCAGGGCCATGGCACATGCACCTCACTGTGTTTGCAGGGCAGCGCAGCATCCGTCACAATGACCTGCTCTCTCTGTTAGTGATGACTGCGTTTGTTTCCAGAGGATTGTGTCTAATTCTTGGTGTTTGTTTGAACGTCTGTCTAGCAACATATTGGTGGGGTTTACCCGTGTTCCAGTAGCTGACATATCATCCTCTGACTAGCAAACTCCATCCATCTGGTATTAAAACTAGAATAAAACAATCACCAACTATTATATGCAAACACTGGCTCTTATTCATACTGTATTACTGTACACGCAGGTCTGAATAAATACTACTGAATGTGTCAAAAACAGACAGAAGGCAGGGGACACCACAGGCAGAAAGTGCTTTGATGTAATGAGATTAATTCGAATGTAATAAGTGTTGTATTTTAGTAAAGCAGAAAAGAAAAGGACTGCATATGTGAGACATTCCCCTCATCATTTGATTAACCTCCATTTTGTATAAGGGTTCTGGTCAAGTAATGTGTGCTATACTTGAAGAATGAGGCATTTTCTTTTAACTTGTCTGCACAATATCAACCCCTGAGGAAAACTTAACAAGAGTGTATCCCCTTTTAAGATGTCTTAATTCACCCGTTTAAAAGTAATACTTCAGTTTCTATTGCATAGCACACAGCTAAGTATCCCTGTACATAAAGAGGCTAGTTTGTTTATTTTATTTTTCTGTCAAAAATCACTTGGAAAGAGAAGACTTCTGCTTCTCCTACTGGTAGTTCCAACAAGCACATCAGTCACACATCTTTTGTATCGCTAAGTGTTTTGATTACCTAGATGGTTCATAAAAAAGGAAAGTAGATCTATTTATCTAAACATGGAAAAAAGTCTAAAGTTATTTAATGTATTAAAAATCGGGACGTATCATTTAACTGTAGATGACATAATCTGCTTTTTCAATAAAGTGGTTTTGTAGCTAACTGCAAAAAACATGTCTGTTTTTGTTCTCTTTTATTTTGCTGTTGGTAGGTTTTTCTGTCATGTTTAGTAAATTAAGAGTTCTACTTTTGTTTTAAATAGTATAAAATCTGCCACCACAAAATTACACCCAGTTTTTACTTCTCATACACCCTTTATGACTGGTTTTATTTTGGACGTCTGGCACTCTTTGGTGTTGTAAGTTCTGGGCTCTATTACAGTATTTTATATTTGCTTTGGCTCAGTTATCTATTCTATTTCTATCCTACAATTGGAAACTATCATTAAACCAAAATGTATAGCACTGCAGGGTGCCTGACCGGCTCACCTGGTAGAGCGCGTGCCCATATATAGAGGTTTACTCCTCGAGGCAGCAGCCGCAGGTTCGACACTGACTTACGGCCCTTTGCTGCATGTCATCCCCCCCCTTCACGTCTTCAGCTGTCCTATAAAAATAAAGGCCTAAAATGCCCCAAAAAGTAATCTTTAAAAATAAAAATGTATAGCACTGTAACAGACACTTAATGGATTGCAACATCTTAACAGTAATTGAAAGAAATAGGGTTGCATTTATTTTGAATTGTCACTGTTACATTTAAAATCAACAGCATTGGTGGTGAAGTAATTAGAAGTTTTGTATTGATTCAGTGATCTGTGCACTATTAGCATTGCAACTACACTGAATGCAGCACTGATATTTCTGCATTAAGAGTTTTACACATTGAAACTGAGCCAAAGCAATCGTAAAATAATGTCAAAGTTTAGGAGTACGGACAGGAACAACATGTGGGGACGAGTCAAGAATGGTTTAGAGTTGACCACGTGTAGCCTACAGTAAGTAGTTTTCCCACGGCCCGGCTGGTTTCTTTTATTTTTATTTTTTTTGGGGGGCATTTTTAGGCCTTTATTGACAGGACAGCTGAAGAAATGAAAGGGGAGAGAGAGAGAGGGGGGGAATGACATGCAGCAAAGGGCCACAGGGCGGAGTCAAACCCTGGCCCGCTGCGTCGAGGAGTAAACCTCTATATATGGGCGCCCGCTCTACCAACTGAGCTATCCGGGCACCTGCCTGGCTGGTTTCTAAACGTTTTGGGATGTAGATGAGACTCAAATGGAGATTTTTCTTTTTTTTAAGATTATTTTTTGGCCATTTTAGGCCTTTATTTTTATAGGACAGCTGAAGACATGAAAGGGGAGAGAGAGAGAGGGGGGGAATGACATGCAGCAAAGGGCCGCGGGGCGGAGTCGAACCCGCGCCTGCTGTGTCATATCCCATCTCCTCTACTTAATTGAATTGCACTCTTCTATTTATCCATAGCTCTTAAAGCTATAGTGCGTAGTTTCTGCCGCCCCCATGAGGACCCCCTCCACGCAGTTGCTGGTAGCCAAGGAGGACACGGAGGATTAAAAAAACATGGTGGTGTGGCCGTTTAGCTCAGTTGTTAGCGCAGGCACACACGTACAGAGGCTTGTTCATCAACGCAGAATGTCCAGGTTTCGAATGCGACCTGTGACAGTTTTCATGCATGTCTTCCCCCCTTTCATGTCTCAGCTTTCCTGTCTAATAAAGGCAGAAATGCCCAAAAATTCAAAAACATGGTGGACTCTTTTCACTCGAGTTTCTGTGCGGGGAAGTCAGGACAACGCAGTCTTCTGAACATAGCCATACTGAGAAATACAGAGAGAGTTGTGTGGAGCTGATAGTCTTAATTAGCTTTGTATCAACTCATTTGGCGATGGCTTGAATGTAACGGACGATGTAATTAATATCAAAAAAGTTACGCACTAAAGCTTTAATGTCTTCTGCTGACACGTCACTTGTCCCTAATATGATCCTCCAGGGGTTACTGGATTATGGTTGGATCACTCTGGCTGTTTTTACTGCCTCTAATGTTGCTGTTTTACAAATTGTAGTTTACTCCAGTCAAGTTGAGTTGATGTATATAGCAGTTAACATCTCAAAATGCTCCACAACACCCACATTATAAAACAACAAATAAAACTGTTAAATAAAACACTAAACTTACAATTTAGACTCCCAATGAGAACAACACAAAATCCCACAAAGCATCATTAGCTGCATTAAATATGTGCTTGGACCGGTGGTGTAAACAGTTAGTAAACTACTGCTCTATAATTACACCCATGCACGCAACCTTGTAGCATGTCACGGGGTGGACTCCCTCCTGGGACGTCCGGCACTCTGAGGGTCAGATAATCTAAAGCCTGGAAAAAATATTACCCTCAGAAACCCTTTGTCCAAAAAAAGTTTAAAAACAACAAAGGAAAAGAGACAAACTAGCAACAATGACGAACAGGGCACGACAAACATTCATTTAAAGATGATAGTATGCGAAGATAGAGAGCAGCCAGCGGAAACACAGTCCCTGAGTGAGTCAGTTCCCTTGTTACTGACCCTTTTACTAAACATTCCTGGAAATATCACACAGGCATGATAAACGGATACTGTGGGGATGTTCCTCGGAATTTGTTAAGCTTTGTACTTACACAAGTAAAATGAACAAGGCCCAAGTTAATCACCAATTGTATTAAGTTACTTTGCATGTAAAGGACAAATATTGTCTTTCAGTTTACATCGTAAATCACTTGATACTTATGCTGACCAAACCAGATTTTGAGATGCAGAAATGGTCAGAATGAAAGAATAATATATAATATAATATAAGGAGAAACCTTTAGATTTGTGCAAAGAAAACTTAACTTAACACAGCTTGGATGTTGGAACTATTTTCTGTGAGGTGGGGCTGTAAATATGGGTGAGGGCCATGGGGCGTAGACTTCTTCACCCCTCGCACCCTTATCGCTTCTTCGTGGTGTCCCACCGTGGCAAGAGCTGTCCAACACAGCAATGCTGATTAGACTGGCTTTGCCATGTGAGGTTACTCGAGTACCAAAAAGGCTGTGACCCCCTGAGTTGACCATCCTGACCTGGATGTCTCCTTCTCCAACAGAAAACAAAAACAAATCTTACCATGCGCCTTCACAGCTCAGAGAAAATAAAGAAAGGCCTTACAGTATGGTGCTTTGACAATCATCTATCCACAGGACCTGTCATTTCTCCATGCAGGGTCTGCTCGACACTTACAACAGAGATGTGACGCCACGCGGGTTGTCTCGCCTCGCCTGCTTTCATCTCCTCTCCTCTTCATCTCTGTCCTCGCTCCTCCTTGTGTGCACAACTAACCTTAACAAGCAAGCAAGGGGTATAATCCCATCATGAAAACCATGTAAAATGGCCTGAACATTTCCCCCCATTTCTGGAATCTCCATCTGGAGAAGGCACTCTCGCTCTCACTGACCAAAGTGCTGGGCATTGACATGATTCAGGACTGATTATAAACACACGAGTAACAAAACGAACATTTAAAACAAGTGGAAAATGAAAAACTCTCAAGCAGGTTTAAAGGCCAATGAATAAAAGTGAGTTTTAAGTTGTGATTTAAAAATGTGAAGGCTGGGGGCCAATCTGACATGCAGAAGCAATTCATTCCACAGCCTTGGGGCCACAACTGAGAACGCTCAATCTCCCCTATTTTTGAGCCGCGTTCTAGGGACAACAAGGAGTAGCTGGTCAGCAGACCTTAATGACCTCAGAGGAGCGTGCGGCTTCAGTAGTTCAGCAATATGAGCTGGGGCTTGACCAAAAAGAGCTTTAAAAACGAACAACAGAATCTTCAAATGTATTCTGAAGCAAACCGGTAGCCAATGAAGGGAGGCAAGAACAGGTGTAATGTGATCTTGTTTACGAGTTCCGGTAAGGAGTCGAGCTCGAGATTTTGAACCATTTGTAATCTAGAGAGGGAGGACTTCAGTGGCTACAATGAGATTGCCTGATCAGCTTGACTCTATTCGACGTTTGGTGCAGTAAAGGGAAGCTGTCTTACCCCCTGCACCCTCAACTCCCAATGTCTCTGATTCACAGTATTAAAGTTGTCTCTTTTTAAACTGCTTCTTAAGTTTTACAACTTGAGTAAGCTGTTGGGCTGTTGAGATAAATGAGGCGACTGCACCCCTGTGGTGCTGTATTGTACATCATTGGGGCTAATTGGGGCATAAAGTAGGTTGATTACAGGAATGTCCCTCCTAATGTCAAATATGGAAGCGTGAATCTTCCTTCGAACCCTTAAACTAAATAGATCACATCCTCACAACATGCAACTACATCATGTTTAGGGTTGATAGAGAAGCTTTATCAATCTTTTCACATCCTTTCGCTTTATGTATTTAGCCGTACTATAAATAACGGAGACTTTCGACCGTTTCGAGACGACCGTGGCTGAGAGGAGGATGCTGTCCAGGCTTCAGTCCATCTTGGATAATGTCTCACACCCTCTCTACGACACACTGGCCCAGCAGAGGAGCACCTTCAGCAGAAGACTCCTCTTACTCAGATGCACCACAGAGCGCCACAGGAAATCGTTCCTGCCTGTGGTCATTAAACTTTACAACACCTCCCTCGGAGAGTCGAACACCCCCTCTCTGTAATCTTCTCAGACATGTTTGCACTCTTTGCACATTAATACTGTACCTTTGATCTTTTATATATTACTATTGTAAATTTGTTTTTAATATATATGTTGTCTGTATAATATATGTTGTTTGTATATCTGGAGTTTGTAACAATAATAATTTCCCCCTGGGATTATTAAAGTATTCCTGATTCTGATCCCGATTCTGATTCTTGAGTGTAGATTAAATGCCTTTGGTTTTTATGTAGCTAGGCAAGCTCATCATCATCATTCAGATCACACTGTCTTAGGTAAGATAACGTTACATGTGTAGCTTACAGCTAGTTAGCAAGCTGAGCAGAAAGCGAGGTGACGTATATTGTCACATTGTGCGAGACGAGATGTGTAGTTCACTGAGCTGTTTCACACTAGGTGGTACTACGACAAACCTAGGACAACCTGTGACTTGCAAAATGATCTTTGAAATTGACAATTCATTGCTCAATTCAAATAAGATAAAATAATTATTTGTCTCTTCCCACTAACTTAAGAACATATTTTTCCCGAAATTAGGTCCCGTAGGGTCCACCAGAAAGGGAGGGACTGTATGCCTCTCTATACAGTTGCTATGGCTACCATGTTAGCTAGTGGCTTATTTACACATCCAGCAGATAAAAAGAGCACTATCATTCATTCGGAGACGAGTTTCCATCCACCAGAGAAATGCAAGTCAAATATTTACTCTCTTATTAGCTCTGTTTTTAGTCTCACTAGCACAAAGCATCATTAGCTGCATTTGATATGTGCTCGGGGCCGGTGGTGTCCACAGTCAGTAAAATGCTGCACTATAGTTACATCCATGCACGCAACCTCGTCAGTTATTAATGATGCCCCTGTGTGCGGTTGGTTGTAAAGACACAGGAACGTGGCCCAGGCAGTGCTGCTGTCATCTCTATGGAGATACCGCAGGTGAGTGGGTGGGTTTCAGCAGAAGCAGAAGTCCCATTTTTTTTTTTTATTTCTAAATTAATGCTGGCTGGCTCAATCCCCAACAGGGTAAGAAATCAAGTCATCCTGTCTTTTCAGTTTCAGGAAATACAGGCTCACGGCCTAGAGACAGGCTCACGGATGACTGTATATCTTTCAAAAAGAAAGGAAAAGGGGAAATGAGGAATGGGAAACTTCACAGTTCCTGCACCTGTACTGAGGATGAAACTTGGAACTTGAACAAAAAAAATTCAAAACATGCACACCCCCGCACACCCTTTGAGTCTCATATTTCAATTACAGTAGGCGCAGCTGTATTTATAAGCCCTTGATAGTTACAGATAGGCACAGATAGTTGGAGATGTAGATTTTGTGTGGGTGAACTTAAAAGCGGTCTGCCCTCTGACTGAGCTCTGCTGTTAGCTAAACAGTGGTGTTCAGTGTGAGGAGCTCTCTGGTGTTGGTTGTCAGCTCCATGAGTTGGGGCACAAAGCGCCCTTTATGTGTGTGAGGGTTCCACCCTGTGACTCAGGGAGCTGTGTGTGTGTGTGTGTGTGTGTGTGTGTGTGTGTGTGTGTGTGTGTGTGTGTGTGTGTGTGTGTGTGTGCGTGCGTGCGTGCAGAGGTAGCGGAGCCCCAGGGGATCCGCTGTGAGGTGAGCTCTGTTACAGCGCACAAAAGAACACCTTCCCTGTGGAGCACACAGGTCCCTCCACTGCCAGGAAATGAGTGAAAATATGCTCGCCACAGGATTACCTCATACACTCTGAATCTTTGGTTACTGACACTTTGTCCCCTTCCTGTAACAAAAATGTCAGCCTCCTGTTTGCTACCCTTGTCTGATCATTCATTCACTACGCACAGAGTGTTTCAGTGATCCTGCATGCCATTTTCAATTAAAGGTTTGCTCTTCATCACAGAAAGATACGTGATTCAGGGATTTAGCAGATGAAAGCTTTCACACTTGTTGCTCTAAACATGTTAGCTGTCTCAAATCCTGAAATAAGGGGGCTGTGTTTTACGTGTCAAGCTGCAGCAGCAGTAGAAAGCGTAAGTATATTTAGAACTTCCACTTGCAGAGAATCAAACTTCATACACAGAAAATATAGTTTCCCAGTCACTGTCACAAATCATTTATTATAAATAAGTTAAATTGTGTTTAGGAAACACCCTTTACAGTTAAAATCAAGCTGTTCACCTTAATCCAGCTAATAGAGATAATTGTGGTCTTACGTGCCAATGTGAAACTGTCATCTCAATACAATGGACATTTCTGCTGCTAAAAAAATTACATCTGAAAAAAACTCAGCGGCAAATCGGTGCAGCAGAACCAAAGATATCGTCTTTTTTTATTCCATGCATTCTCCTTTCTTGTTACAACCTGGTGCCTGCATTACCCGCAATGCAATTTGACTTCAGACAGTTCTGGTTGGAGACTGAGGTGTTAGGAGTGTTAGGCTTGTTGCGGCTAATGTAGCCTTGAGTCGCTAGCCTCAAGCATGAGGAGCGGGCTACAAATATCTGGTAAGCTCACTTCTCTCTAACGCCACAGCCCTAGAAACTTCAGCCCCAACTAACATCATTTAAGTGACATCACTTAAGACAATTTGGTTACACTTTACTTGAAGGTATCTACATAAGAGTGACATGACACTGTCATGAATGTGTCATAAACATTATAAACAAGTCATAGACGTTTATGACATAACGCTTCTTTTAGTAAGCGTCATTTGGTTTTTGTCATGACAAGTTAGGGTTAGGGTTAGGGTTAGGGTTCATGTGTCATGACAGTGTCATGTGTTCATGACAGTGTCATGTCACTCTTATGTAGATACCTTCAAGTAAAGTGTAACCTACAATTTATCCACCTGCAGCCAGAAAAGGCTTTATACAACTTTTTTTTTTTCAAATATGCAGTGGCTCCTATAGTTCCTGATGTCATCAGGGTTATCTTGGATAAGCTTGGACTTGAGACCATTTTTTTTATCAGAGTCTGCATTACAAACTGGAGGTGTGGATATTGAAAGATATTTACTAGCAATGGAGGGTCTAATGAATTATGATATTGAGTTGCATCATAGGAAATTTAGGATGCCTCGTTTTTTGGAACTTGACCCCATTTCTGGGATCTAAAAGTCAGGATGTCTCCGCCTCTGCTGCATCAATTTCAACGATTCTTGTTTTTGTTGTACAGAAAGGCGCATTTCCCTTCATGATTGAAGTGTAGCAGTGTGTGGTTCAGTTGCTACTGTAGGGTTTTCACCCATAACAAACCATTCAGGTACACCAATTGTCCATTTTTTGTCAAAAGAAACAATGCAGATGTGAGTGTGTTCTGAATCTGACTGAATTCACTTTTCTATTGCCCTTTTATTAATTATGTGCTGAGTCACTTCCATGAAACAACCATAAACCACTGTGAAGGTTAAAATAATTGATCCTACCCCCAGCCTACTGCTGGCGACAAAAAACAGTAGGGCTTGAATGGCACCAAATATGTAATTTCAACCACTAGCCTAAAAAATGTGAGCTACCAACTGTGTCACTGTGAACTTTATGATATATTGTATCACCAGCAGACCAACAGAGGCTGAAATCAGCGTGGGAGTATTTCTTTTTTTTTTTTTTTTATCTCTCACAGTGTTGCTGAATGAGAGCCAGATGCTGGTTAGTTTATCTGTATTTCTGTTCAGGAGAGGCAGTGAAGACAGAAATCTTACAATGGGTGCACGGTCTTCAAAAGCCTACACAGATAACCAGATAACTGACCTATAGGCATCCCAGGAGGACAAACTAGCCCAGCAGTCTTAGTTTGGCAGAGGCAGTACTGTGAGGTCAGAGATATCTCAAAGAAATGATTTAGATATGGAGCATGCAAATCTTTTCATGTGATATTTTATACCAAAACTTTACAATATTGTGTTTTTCTCACTTAAGAATATTTTGAAAGTTGTTTCTCAGGAAGGTGGGAGCTGCACTTCCCTTCACCAGATGGTCATGTAGATGTGCAATAACATGGAACTATGAGCTTAGATGACATTGTTCTTCTATTTGTAGGGGCAAAGGGGGTTCAGTGTGTTGTGTTTTCCATGTGGACCCCGACAGCAACACATTTAAAGATGGATAAAGCTAATGGGGATCTAAAGAAACTTATTCAGGGTGGGACATGGAGCCTGAGCAACAAGGGGTCAGCTGGAGCCCCCTGCAGCCTCATGGGACTGCTGCTGGCTTCCTATGCTGCAGCATGACGAGCTCTGCCCACGTACTTAAGTTAATCTTTATATAACTCCAGTAGTCGTGGGAAAAATGAAGCTGGGCTTGACTCGATGGCTATTTCTTTTTACAGCCTGCAGGGTTTCTGTGTCACTGCTGTCAATGGCAGCCTCAGACTACAGACTGGGAACTAGAGAGGGACCTTTGACTGATTTTGATATTATGAAATGTGGTGTGATTGTGTTCTGTGTTGGGTAGGGTGGGGGGGGGGGGTGTCATGTGTTTGCAGGGATCATTTTTAGCCCAAGAGAATATGTTCCCTGAAGGTTCCTGGGAGGGGAGGATGGTCATGCACATTAAAAGCATTCCGGTGAAGTTCAAACGAGAATTAAAACTGGGGAGAATTGAAACTGGCAGCGGACCTGCAGGCTGCTTTTCTCCGCTGAGGCCAAGTTTACGAGCTTGTTTACATGCAAGGATGCTGACCCTCAAACTGCTTCCAGCACTGTGGCACGATGAATACAAATGATACAAATGTGTGGAGAACAACAAGCTGTAGCATGAACGCTTTGCGGTATACTAGTTAGTCAGTTCAGAAGAATCTCAAACTTTGCTCCTACCGTCTGACACCACCATGAACTTGGGACTGCACATTTGAAAGTGGCAGGAGGGTTACATCACCATGGCAACCACCGCACTGGGGCAGGTTGGGACCCTGATCGAGCGTGAGGGGCTGGGAGGGGGGGGGGGGGCAGCGCTTTAACAGGCCAGAGAGAAAAAAATGACTGACAGGGCCAACCAATAAAGCATGAAGTGGAATGTGAGAGTATGCAGTGCCATTGTTCAACAAACATCTCAGGAACGCACACGGAACCTTTTTCATGCTTTCGTGCTGCTATTTCATTCTGCTCTCCAATGAACTAAGCCTGGGCCTAATCACTTATTTCCTCATGTTGACTTGCTGCTTGTTTATTTCAACCTATTGCACCTAGCTCGAATAGATGGAAAGAGAGTCATAACACAGCAGTGGGTTGTAGACAGTGGTGTAGTCTAATGTATTATAGTGGGTATACTGTATTGTATATATATATATATATATATATCAGGCCAGAATCTGCCTTTTGGGCAGGGAAGTTTTGAGCATCAACGACTTAATTTCCTGTATTCGGATACACTTTTATGCACCAATTTACGGTGGAAATACCTTTATATAGCCTATGTGAAGAAGAAAAACACAGATGACATTTGATGACCGCGTATCACGTAGACTACACCACTGGTTGCAGATAATATCAATAGTTGTAAGTGTGGATCCATGACTCAACTGACATTCCTCTACAGATGAGTTTCATTCAGAAATTTGACACCATTTGCAAAAATGTGACAAGTTCTCTAAAGTAATCAAAGGCACGTTAAAAAAAAAAAAGCCTCTTTTTTGGACATTAGAAACTAAAGAGAATTCTGCTAATAATTTCCAACATCCTAAAAATGACATTGAGGAGGGTTTTTCTATCCTCAGTCAAACTGACTTTCTTCTGTAACCTGTTTCATAGCTAAAGAGATAGAAAAAGGAAAAGTTGTTTTTGATGTAAAGTATTGTTGCCTGGCAACAGTATTGAAAACCCAGCAGTGTCTAGGGTCTTGGATATTCTTACTTTCTATTTGTCCTCATACACACTCTGTAATTGTACCCAGCAGTGAATACTGTATGAGGAGAACGAAACATAGTGAAATATACTTTATCTTGTTAGTGCACTGTGGTTAGCATCACTTGATGTGTTGTTGGCAATGTTGTCTCTCATAAATTAATTATATGTGATTTGATGTTAATAGGAGACATTCACCAGGCAAATTTTGTGTAGGCTTTTGACTGAAACAAATTAAGTTTAATGATGTTTACATGTAGTGCCAGTGGGGACTGGCTTTTAGTCCAGATGCTGTTTAGTCCAGCTGTTTGTTTGTTTTTCTTTCTAAATGGATGCTGTGGCGTCTGGGGATTTGTGGGGAGGAACAGTGCAGATGGACTGACCTTTGAACCTTTGTTCTACTGAATAAATGGTAAATCAATGGGGGTGGCTGATTTGCTCCCAGTAATATAATCTGGCACTCTGATGCCATCTAGTGATGTGTTGCTTACACACGCTCATGATTTGTTTTAGCAGTACTTTCATGCAAAGTATCACAGTAATTTGTACACAGGAGCACGATGAACGGCTGTTTATTTATTTATTTTTTACTGTTATGACTGACACTGAAACTGGTATTGTGTAAAGATATTTATTCCGTAAACTATTATCTGACAGTGGAGAGACAGCAGAGCACATTTCACTCTGCCTTCCACAACTCTAATACAAAAAGCATTTCCCCCTCACAGTGGTGAACGAACAAACATAGAAAAGATAGCACGGTAGACAGTCACATTTTTCACAATGAAAGTAAAAACATAGAGTGCTTCAGCTCAACTGCGTGGGAGTGACCAGCTGCCTCTACGAGCCTCCTGTCCATGCAGCTCATGAGCTGATTAGATGGATAATGATGTGGAATAAAGTGTGGGGCTAACTTAGGCAAAGTGTGTGGGAGACTAATTTAGGCAAAGTTAGTCTTGAGGAAGTTGATGAGTCCATTGGTGGAGGAGTCGTGGGAGTGGACCTCTGCGCTGTCCTTGAGATCTGCCTCGATCTTCTTGGCAAGCTGTTTGCCCAGTTCGACTCTGATGATGCAGAGACACAAACGCAAGAGAGACAACGAAGGAAAACAGAACATGTGGTCACTGTTGGACAGGTGAGGTTGAGACAGAGATGCACTTTCCCCTACAATGTAAAGCAATTCAATGACACAAGACACATTTATTTTAACAAGTTCAACTCTATAATCCCAGATTTCAAAGAGCTGAATGACATTACAAAATATACTGTATATATAATTAATATACATCAATCCTAATATTGTGTTAACGTTAATGTTAATTACTTGTTATCGTGTCCTCTCCGAATATTTGGACAAATTGTATTTTGATGCTTTGGCAACATTACTATTGAAACTTATATGACAATAAAGCTCTTATGTATTGAATTGAAATTGAACTGACGACGGGTTTAGTGTTATGAAGAACAGGTCAGAGACATCTCAAAGAAATGATTTGGATATGGAGCATGCAAATATTTTCATGTGATATTTCATAACAAAACTTTACAATATTGTGTTTTTCTCACTTAAGAATATTTTGAAAGTTGTTTCTCAGGAAGGTGGGAGCTGCACTTCTTGGAAGAAGGGTTTAATATATATGATGATGTTTACGCTGACTGAAATATTCAAACCCAAGAATCCATGTTTTTATGACTGGGGTTACACAATTAGAGCTGCTCAAGTAGTTTATGTGTATAATGTATAGTATGGGTATGGTAAAGGCTGTCTCACCCCCACTGGTCAAAACTGTTGATCTCCCACATTACACCCTGGATGAAGATCTTGTGCTCATACATCGCTGTGAAATAAGATGGAATAATCATTATTAATATATATAATACATAACAGCAAAAATGACTGCAGAGGGGGACAAGTGGTTGTTCGTTTTACATTCAGTGGGATTTCAGAGGTAACACAAAGGAGCTGAACATATTATAATATTATAAACTGTAATGAAATAAATAGTAACACTTTTCTGACTGTCAACAGACATTGTATTATTGCACACTGTGTGTATTAGTTTAGATAAACTGATGTTTGTGTCTATGAAATGTTTATGGGTTATTACGCAAACTGAGTGTGAGTGCAAGTATCAATAATCGTATGTATATATATAATGTGTAGGCATGTGCCGTATAGTATTTTTGAAAATGTTTTTTATTGTGACTTTAATTTGGACTCTTGGGAGACTAGCCATGAGCTAAAATAGATCCAAATAAACGAACAAAACTACCTGTACAACCACCAACAATAACAGTACTGCACCATTTTATTCAACAGCTTCATTTTAGTGTCATCAGTGGCTGTAAGTCACCAGAAACATTGTTTGCTCTCACCTATAAGTGCTCCAAGTGTGTATGGGCTAAGTTTCTTGAAGATGATTGAGTTGGTTGGCTTGTTTCCTTGGAATACCTGTGTTAAACAAATAGAAATATTTCATAATACATTTCATTTCATTTCATTTATTTATTTATCTCGAACAATCAACAATGTTGCAAGACAAAATATAAATACATTTAAAAACATAAAATAAAACACAAACAATCAGAATCTAAGACCAAAAAAACTAAACAAAATAAAAAATAAAAAATATAAAAGGGATTAGCTCGAGAAGGAGCAGGCGGAAGCAAATAGCTTATTTGGTCCTGCCCCTTATTTCACAGAATCAAATTATTACAAAGTAAATAGATATGCAAATACAGCATACAATCTTTCGGTCTTACAATAACTTATACAACAATACAATAATATACATCAGTACCTTTAAATTACAAATTACAATCCTATGTTTCAGTTTATTCTTTTTCTGTATTGGTCAAGTAATGATGTCTTTAATCTATTTTTGAACTGAATGATATTATGGCTCTGTTTGATGTCATTGTTCAGTCCATTCCATAAGGTCACCCCATCACATCACTTTGTACATGCCATTATCACAAATGTTCTAACTCCTGTGCTTTCTTACTCTAGTCCTAATCTGTGGTTAGCGCTTCCTCCACTCAAATTCAGGTTTATTTTAGTTGTCATTGTTATGAGAGCTCATTCTCTATAATCAATCAGTTTCTTCTTGATTTGACTTACTTTGTGTGGCAGGATTTTCTCCAGAGCTTCTCCGCTCAGGCCGCTGGCCTCCAGCTCCTTCCTGGCCTCCTCTGTGGTCTTACCCTTCATCAGGGCTTCTGTCTGGGCCAGGAAGTTAGCCAGCAGAATCTACAGCCACATCAAACACACACTTTCAGCTACAGTGTAGTACAGTGTATGTTTTACAGTGAGTATAGAAGTAAGTCTTGCAACCCAGTAGTCTCTGTGTTGTACTCTAATATGTTGACACATTGTCTTTCAGATCTGTAGCTGATTGGCTGCTATAATATGTAGTTTTGGTTGAAAAAACATTATTTTTTTTTATTATCTTTTTTTGTGTGTCTTCATGCATCTTTCCAATAATACACATGCAATTACACCTGTCAGCAAAGGGGTTAGAATCCAAACAACCCTCTTGGGGCTCACAGAAGTTACGTTCAAATGGCTTGTGGTGGTAGATTCTGTGACCTTTCAGGATGATCTCTCCAAAATATGTATTCCTCAGGTTTTCCAGGTAATTAATACACACAATAACTTCACACCACTGCAGCGGTAGCTCAGATCACTATTTCACAATTCGGGGATCAAAATTCCTTAGAGGTCACAAGATGATCTTTTGCAGTCTGTGACACAACTTAGGAAAGGAAAGGAAAAACTATATCTTGACTTCATACTGTGAATAAATACACTGGCATTGAACTGTTAAATAAATCGTTTACAGCATCTAGGGTTTAACCAATACTTGATTACACAAACTTCCCAACAAAAAGGAAACAAAAATCATCTTTTATAGAGGTATGCTAAATTAAATAAAGGTGAAGAACTTTATCAAGATCACACCACCAGTCTGTACCCATTCAACACACTGCTTGAGACAAACAAATCCTCTCACACAAGTGGTACCTTGTGGTGCAGGTTGTCCCTGATGGGATGCTGTGACTGAGCTGGGATCAGGAAGTCAGAAGGAACCATGCGTGTTCCTGAATTGGACACAGTTGGACTGCATTATTGGCATATTTATAGACACAAGTTTTTTTTTTTGTTTTTTTTTATACACACATGTGACCCACAGACTCATGGCATGGGGCTAACCAGCCAGCAATACTACCAGTAAAGATAGGATAAAGATGACAGAATACTTGTTGGTAAAATCTAGATACTCTGACTGACTGAAACACCTACATGTTGCTGTAATTGAATGATGATCTTTGGTGATTTTACCTTGATGGATGAGCTGGTAGAAGGCATGCTGTCCATTGGTTCCTGGCTCTCCCCACACTATTGGCCCAGTGTGGTAGTTTACACGTGCTCCATGGTTAGTGATGTACTTTCCATTGGACTCCATGTCACCCTAGATAACAAATCCTTATCAAAAACTGTTCTCCCTGATCGGTGTGGACTATTAACACAGCCATAGTGTTGCTCTATCAGTCTGCATACCATGATCATACTTATATTTTGAATAACTTATTAAACAATATCAAATACTACTTGTAATCTTGTCTTGGATGATCTTGCAATGGCCTGTGAGGCCTGCAGCACTCTGGGGGCAGACCTGTTGGAAGTAGGCAGTGAAGCGGTGCATGTACTGGTCGTAGGGCAGCATTGCGTGGGTCTCAGCGTGGAAGAAGTTGATGTACCAGATGCCCAGCAGAGCCAGCAGGACGGGAGCGTTCTTGTCCAGAGGAGCGGTGCGGAAGTGGTTGTCCTGCAGAAGAGGGAGGGAGGCTAATTTACATCCATGTGTTCTGTAACTTTTCTCCAGGAAAACTCATATGAATAGCTCTTTTACACTAGAGAGGTAGAGGACTGAAGGTGTTGGAGTAGTACCTACCATCCAGTGAGCTCCTGAAAGAAGCTTTTCATAGTTGTCATAGCCTGAAGAGGAGAGGATATGTGACAGAAAGGTTTACTGACTTAATAAACTTTTGATTAAACAGTTGAACTGATTGTTTAGAATGATGCTTGTATTTTCAGTGTGTCTCTCCACCAATATCAGCAAGAACAGTTCCTATACATTTACTAAAGCCACTGTGTGGAGACTTTTTAGCCATGCTAGCAATGGCTAGGAATGATCCCTTGGCTTTTATCCAGTGCTTCCATCAGGTCTAAACACTTTGGTTTACGATTAAATACCAGCAAAGAAAGAAAGTGAAGAAAGTCAGAAAGTGAAAAATTCAAAATAAAGTGACGTTAAATAATTTCATTTGACGTTGCTGTAAAAAAAAAAAAACAATGTTGTGTTTTCACTGTACATACCAATGTGCAGGGCAATGGCCATTCCAATTGCAGACCACAAGGAGAAACGACCGCCAACCCACTAAAAGAAAAAAGAAAATACAAAAATTGATATCCATCTACGCCTTATACTAAACTTATCTGCAAAATGTAGGTTTTTAATCAAAGACAAAAACTCTTTGCACACAACAGAAGGTGCTGGTAACCGCCCACAGGAACACTCATGCAATTAACCATAAGCCATACATTTGTGTGTTATACTACCTGTGTGATCAGGACAAAAATGCCTTGCACAAATTTTTTTTGCACAAGTCCTGTCCTGTTGGACAGGAAATATTGTATACTTTCTACATGTAATGAGTGTAAAACACTGGCAGTCATTATTTCTATGACATAATGGGCATATTTTAGCTGTAACTAAATGCAGCTCGCTGACCTTTGATGCAACCCAGCCTTTACGGTAACCTCTGCAAGAGAGAAGGTCGCTACCAATAATAACTGAGTCTGATGAGAGAGGCTTCTGATTACCCAGCAGCTGCGTGCCAGAGCATCCGTCCCACCTACTTCACAGGTCAAAAGCCTAGCCTATTTATAGCCGCTGCCTACGGCCCCCATCAAAGTCTGTGGATGAAGAAAGGACCTGCTGTACACAGGCTGATTGAAAGGTGCAGTAGGTAAGACTTATAAAAACAACTTTCTGTCATATTTGCTGAAACTGACCCTATGTTCAAGTAGAACTACATGAAGCAGGTAATAAAAAAAAAAAAATGTGGCTCCTCTGGCACCACCTGTAGTGCGATTTGCAAAAATCCACAGCTCCCTGTTCAGATGCACCAATCAGGGCCAGGGGGGGTGTCTAACTGCGTGTCAATCACTGCTCATGCACACACATTCATTCTCCCTTGTGGGGGGAGGGGCTTAGGAGACTGTTTTGGGCTTTAGTGGAAAGGGGGGAGGGACTGAGAAGTTGTCGATGTTCAAATTGTTTGGCTAAGTCATGGATATTTGCAATCCTACCTACAGCACCTTTAAGGCTAAAAGAGCACTCACATCCCAGAACTCAAACATGTTCTCTGTGTCGATGCCGAAGTCCTTCACTTTGGGCTAAAGGGGGAGACAGAGAAAAGCAGGACAGTTAGGATCAGATGTCTGGACAGAGAGGGAAGGTTTAACCTGTAAAATTGTGTTTTGTGACTTACTCCATTTGTGGAAAGGGCCACAAAGTGCTTAGCAACAGCAGCTTTCTGTTGAAACGTAGAGAGGATACAATTGAAGGTTATCAATAGGCCACCTAACATAATGCTGCTGCTGCTATCTGAGGCGGCCGCATACTCACATCTTTGGCATGCTCAAGGAACCATTCTTTGGCCGACTCAGCATTGGTTATGGTCTCTTGGGTGGTGAACGTCTATAAATGGAGAATTAGATACAAAATACATAGACAACCAAGTATTAAAATACATATAATGCAACTAAACGTATGGTATAGATCTACCTGCAAAAGAGAAAGAAATGACACAGCAACAGAAAACAGAAAAATAAAGAATCTCATTGTCTGTGCTTGGCCATGCTTTATGATATTTAATTATGACTAAATGTGAAATAAAAGCAATTTCCCTGAATGGATTATGAATGGAGTTTTTGTAAATGGCCAGTAATCTTTTAGCTGTTGCTGTTCCTGGAGAGAGCACCTCATGGCGTGCAGCACAACCAGATTCATCTGCCTGAGTGGAAGCTTGATTTACAACTGGTCCGTCCATGAAAGATTTAATAGAAACTAATCATGCAAACATCAATATGAATTCAAAGGCATTTATTTCTTCAGATGTGAGATGTTAATCTGGTGCATTTAAAAAAATATCTGCTCTGTGTAAACCAGCTACCTTGGATGCAACGATGAAGAGAGTTGTCTCAGCATTCAGCTGTGCCAGGGTTTTGGCGATGTGCGTTCCATCAATATTTGACACAAACCACACACGCGGTCCACCCTTTGAGTAAGGTTTCAGGGCCTCAGTCACCATCAGGGGGCCCTGCCAGTCAAATCAATTCAAGTTCAAAGTTAAGACTAGATAAGATAAGACTGTGGCTGTACTGGGCTCCTCGCAGGAGGGAATGTGTTTGGCTGTAAAAGGATGGAGCGGTAAAAGCTGTGATGGCAATGAAATTTTGCAATGAAATGCATCGAACTCTTTCCAGAAATTACACTCACAAGGTCAGATCCTCCGATGCCGACATTGACAACATCCGTGATGGCCTTTCCTGTGAAACCCTTCCACTCACCGCTGCGAACTTTCTGCAACAGACAAACGCAATCATCGTAAACATTATGATAGCTGCATTAAACCTTCATGAGCCGGATTGCTAAACATATACTGTGAAATGTGTAAACTCCATTGCACTAAAGGTTTGTGATGTTGCATCTTTCTGTTTATTTTATTCTATTTTTTTTACTCACATGACAGAAGCCCTTCATCTTCTCAAGAACTTTGTTGACTTCTGGCATCACGTCCTTGCCATCAACCATGATGGGAGTGTTGGAGCGGTTCCTCAGAGCCACATGGAGCACAGCGCGGCCCTTCATATCCACAGCACCAGGAAAGAAAACACACACAGTCACACAGTACTTTTGGCTGCTTATATTGTTGGTGATCAAGGAGTAAAAAAAATTTTCCGCTGTTGAATTCATTGTATTCAATGTTCATTTTTAAACAAGCCAAAAACACACGTGCAAGAGTCTCGTGATGTAAATTCTGTGTCAGTGGCTGTTTCACCCCACCAGGATAAATGTCAAGAGGTAAACCCTGCCTTAAGTCAAGTTAGAACTGGCATGTGGTAAACACTGAGCACCTCAGTGAAGTTGATCTTCTCGCCAGTGAACATCTTCTCTCTGGCAGCTTCAATGCCTCTCGACTTGGCCTGAAAAAGACAATACATGTTGGATGGTATATTGATATTTTTTTGATGATTCAAATTAATGATCAATCCCTCCAATCAATACATTCAACATGTGTACATAAAAAGATAGATATTGCTTAAAATGAATATATTGCCTAGGCTGCTGTACCCACTACAGATGTTACCAAACTCGATCCCCAACAGGTTCTTCACAGACTTAGATAAAATGTTGACACAATTCATTTGGCAAGGGAAAAAGGTCAGAATGAAAATAGGTAAACTACAGAGAAACAAAGAGCAAGGTGGACTGGGGGTCCCAAATGTGCGGTTTTACCATTGGGTCGCACAAATTCGGTACATATATGAATGAATGAAGCCAGACATTACAAATACTTGGATTGATATGGAGTCTAGAAATTGTGGCGCACTGGCACTGCGGGATTGTCCTTTTGTTAATTATAAGAAGGTAAAACTGCAAGTCCAAAATAACTTTATTGTGCGGAACACACTGAATACTTGGAATAAAATAAAGGTTTGTTTTCAACTTAAAAACCATTTCTCACTTCTAGCTCTCATATGGGGGAACCCAGATTTTCTACCCTCATGTCAAGATTCAGTGTTTAAACTTTAGCAGGAGAAGGGCCTGGACCGACTTGCTAAACTATATGAAGGAGAAACAATGGAGTCATTTGAAGGCCTAAAAAGTAAATACTCTCTACAACAGTCTCATTTTTCATCGTCACCTGCAAATACGACGCTATGTGTCAAAAAACATGCATGCTTCAAATGAGTCTGAACTTTGTCTCATCCAACTAACAGCATGGGATCTGACTACAGCCTCTTCTAGCAGTTTGAATATAACTATGCCTGCACGGTGGTGTGTGTCTGTCTTGTCATTTTTTTAGGTTTCATCATTATTTTAGGGGTATGTCTCACTTTGTCCTTTTTTTTTTTTTTTTAAGTATGTCTGTTTAGTGCGATCCTGCTGTGTTTTTCTCTCTCTGTTGTTAATATGTTCAGTTCATGGAAAAGTGGTTCTATACATAGCTGGAACGGAAATGTGTGTATTGAATACCAGAACCCCAATAAAAAGACTTTATAAAAAAAAAAGAGAAAGATAAACATATACAAAGAAATAAAAAAAAAGATAGATATTTTGTCTCAAGATGAAGCCTATATCAGCAGGACTGATGGGATTTCCCCCTTACAGCTGCCCATATCAGCTCATGATCCAATTGTATTATTAGGAAACACTAAGCTTATCATATTAGGATGGAAATTAATTTACCAGATCAACCAACATCTTCATGACTTCATCAGTGATAAGATTCTTGGAGTAATCCAGAAGAATGTCTCCATCCTCAGTTTTCATTTTTAGACTGTCCAAACAGAGAAAGACATCAGCGACCAGAACAAGAAATATTATGACATTTTGATTCAGAATTCAGATTAATACTCAAGGCTTATGCTTTAATATCCTTATCCAGGTAAGATAAGCAGATACATATTGCATGATCAAAACAGGTATACATGGGTTCATTGTTTAGTCTTCTCGCTTAAACTGTAAAATGAATGGTAAAAATGCCAGTGTAAAATAAAATAAAACGATGAATGAATGTACAGAAAATCACAATGACTGTCACATTTTGACTGAAAACAATCAACATGCAAACAAACAAAGCATGATTGTGTGGTCAAGTGGTGGTTTGACATCTGGTTTTCAGTATTATGTAATGACGCTGCACAGTTGCATAGTAGGAATGCATCAGAGCATTATCAAAATTAACTTGACTGCCAACAGATTATAGACCCAGCAAAGTCACACTAATATAACAGCTAATTTACGTACAAACAAAATATCTACATCCTGTTCAGTGATGCTGTGCAAACTGCTTTTTAACACAATTGTTTTAATAGGATGCATACCTGAGCTTGTTGAATCTCTCCTTGTCAGCCTCAAACATATGCCTCATGTTGAGGTTCAGGGCGTGGGCTGTGTACCAGTCCTGCAGCTTTTTGAAGTTGGGGTCCTGTGTGAGTCCCATGGTGTCCAGAGGGGCTTCCTGTGCTCTGCTATGCTCAACTAGCCTGGCTGAGTGGGACCGAGCAGGTCAGGGGGAAAGCTTTTTGAAGGGCATTCAGACCAGAACCACACTTGCCCCTCCTACAAGAGACAGACTATATTCAGGACCCGTGCAGGTCACACCTCCACACTGTCCTGCAGGGTTACAGTGCATGCTGATAGGGAAGCGTCATCAGTACAGCAACTCAGTGGCATGTAATTCACACGGTACAGACAGTATTGCTGTTCATTCTTCTGCTGCACTTAAATCCTTTTGAAATACACATTAGCTGACGATATTATAAATAGTCATTTCACATTGCATCATCACTGACATTACAGACAACGGTGTATCAAAGTTGCTAAATATTGTGTGATATTCAGATACATTCATTTGTATAAAAGTCTACTCTAAGACCCTAATTAACAAAGTACAAAAGTTAACAACAAGTAACAAAGTATTACTTATTGAATACACATCAACTCTTCAAATGTATTTTTCATTATTTTGTCAGCCTATGATTCCATTCAAATAAAATCTTCGAAATAAAAGATGACCTACTGGTAGCCCACATTTAAAGTTATTTATTTATACATTTACATAATTAGAATTTAAGGAACAAAGGATTGACATCTTCCCTCTTTTTCAGGAGTGTGAGCCATCAACAACCATTTTGTGTCTGTCATAGTGATCTGGTCAAACACACCAAAGTAAAGACAAACAATATACATTAGATAGATAGATAGATAGATAGATAGATAGATAGATAGATAGATAGATAGATAGATAGATAGATAGATAGATAGGTAGGTAGGTAGGTAGGTAGGTAGGTAGGTAGGTAGGTAGATAGATAGATAGATAGATAGATAGATAGATAGATAGATAGATAGATAGATAGATAGATAGATAGCTTTTTATTATTAAAGTCTAATTATTATTAGAGTCTAATATTATTATTAGACTCAAGGTCCATTTAGAAAAAACAACAACCTTACAACACAATTAAGAAGGACAAATACAAAAGAACAGACACAAATTAAAAAAAGACAGCTATACTAGTATTACCATGAGGGTGACTGGTATCGCACAGTACTGAACCTAGGGCCCATCAGTTGTAAAATGACAGAGTTACAAGAATAATTCAGGCGACCAATAAACGTATGCATTAGATTCCTCAGTGAAGCAGATATATAATGTATTGACTCCAGCTTGACAAAATAATTCACTTGCACTACACCAGCTTGGTGAGTAGTATGCGCAAACAATCGTTATAAGCAACCCGTAGCTTTTTGAAGCTTGCCTTTTTTAAACTTTATCCACAAGGGGGCAATGTAAAATGCAGAACAATACGCTCTAAAGAGGTTTATCTTGACAGTATCAGAACACCATGAGAACTTTCTGGCGAGCATGTTGTTGTCGCTTGTATATATAACATCATAAACATGCATTAGTATCAACGTTGTATTTTTACACTATACAAACCCCATGAACCCTAGACAAAAACAACTCCAGCAGGAATTTGTGGACCTCCACGCCCCCAAGTGACCGTTTTAAAAAAAAGTATGGAGTGCTGAGTGTAATATTCTTTATCAAACGATAGAGGGCGGGAAAAGCTAAGTATAGCTAGAACAAATTATTCTTTTTTTAGGCATAGTCAGAGCTTAGTTTAAGTGATTTGACTGAAGATAGATATCTGAAAAAGATTATCTGAATGGAATAATAAAAAATAAAAAAATTGAAATTGAAAAAAATAAAAATAAATAAATAATACATATATATATATATATATATATAAAGACCTATACATTTTAAAACAATATTGCTAATGTAGGAAGCAAGGAGTTACAAAACATATGATATTCTTGTATATGTCTTGTTTTAAATGTATGTAAAATTGTATGTACGGGATTTCTATGTAGATGTTGTGATTGTTTCATGTGGACACCTGAAGAGTAGCTGCTACATTGTTGGCAGCTAATGGGGATCCGAAATAAAGATAAAGATAAAGATAAAGGAGTGCACGAGTAGAATTAACTTACAATTTCACATCACCAGCATGACAACTAAAAACCCAGTATAGCCTAATGTCATATGCATAGGCCTATTGCATAGTAAATTACCTAGGCCCTACTGTCAGATGCTTATTGCATAGTAAATTACCGAAATATGAAAAGTAGTAGACTTCTAATGACTCAATTATATTTGGTGACCCACTTTCCATTTTAGAGTCTTATAGTTTTTGTAGAGAAGCTTGTTTTTGTCCTGGGGGGAAACCGTGAGTAGTTCTCACACCGCTATTGTTTAGATGTGTCTGTGTGTTGCGGGGCTTTAAACCATTTTAATTTCGGGAATTGCATTTTAATTTCAAAATAAAGGTGAAGTGGATGACATTAACAAACGAAATATCCTGAAATAAATCACGATGATTGGTTGGTGAGTGTGATGATCATTATGACTTAGTACCCCAATATGCCTTTCTGACACTAAACACTTATTGATGCACTTATCTTTCTTTAATTTGTTATTATGTTAATTGCTGAGTAAATGGCTCAGATGACAAAACCAGTATTCTTGATGAAGACTAAAACGATGTACAGAGAAATGATTACCCATGAATTCTATAGTTTTGCTTTAGCATCATTATTTCTTATGTTTACAACTGCTTCTCCGCCAAAGTACACCAGCAATTCAATGTAATACTAAATTTGAATAAGCATGTTGTCCTATTATATTTTTCACAATACAATTCTTCCATGATGTTTTAACTCACATCTTTTTAAGTCTTAAATCAAATTAAAGGGACAGACACCCAGAAATCCGCGACATTTTTTTTTCTATGTAGGCATATTAAATTGGTGATTATATGAGACAAGATAGAAAATAATATTTGGAAATTACACAACTGAAAATTCAAATATAAGTTATTTAAAAACAGGTTTAAAATCCTACCAAATGTGGACCAGTGGTTTAATTAAAAAACATTGTTTTGTCTGCAACGGTTTTATTGTGAAGGTTTTACCGGAAGTCTTTGTTTTTATTGATGTGTTCTTAACGGTTGTGACACACAGACAGGGGATTCGCTGTCAAGAGGGTGGATGCCTAGAGATGGTGAGCGATGTGGTGATTAACTTAACGTCTACTAACATTTTTCTTGTGTTTTACTGAAGCTGTTTGGTTTCCTCTGGGTTACGGCGGTGCAGACGGTTGTTGGCCTATATTGTAGTACCACTGGGCCGCTTACATTTGCTGGTGTTTTCCATGAGCGCTTACAATCGTGTCGCAGAGAGCTAGCTGGGTAGCTAACGTTAGCTCGCTTAGCTATGTAGCTAGCCTGCTTAGAACTGATGGAACTCTGATGCGTCCATTATCGGACGCACCTCACTCTGACATGCATATTTTCATTTTATCTTCATAATTAAAATCGTAGCGCCACCCAATAAACAGTCAGACAACTGTTTTTAGAGAGGGCTGCAAATACATGTGACATGTTGGTGCGTCTATATGGTATACAAACTCAATTTGATCTCTGCTGATGAAGCGCATCCACCGCCTAGGCTAGCGAAGGAGGAGCGATTGGCGGTATCGGTTATTTCTGTTTTCATTGCCACTGGTTTATATCTGTGGGCGATGCTCCATATTTGATCCACGTTTTGACGACGGATAACCGTGGCAATTGCAGGTAAGACAGACTAGTAAGGTAATGAGCTTTGGCGTTAGCAGCAACCAGGTTTGACTGCATGTCTGATAACGGACTTGGGCGTTCTTGGTTGTAAGTTATGCGCTGCAGTGGGTAACGTTAACGTTAATCGCTCACCGCACAAAAAGGAATGTAGGTTAACGTTAAAACAATCGGACTACAAAGACGTGATTTGCAGCTGGTATGGCAGTGTAATTTATGTCTGTGGTTGATGTTAGACTGACAATATTAATAGGCTTCAGGGAAAGTGCAGTGTCTGGTTCTGTGTGGCCAGTGGGCGAGTGTCAAAGTCGGGAATGCAGCCGACCTATGGTACCGGGTTCCTACCGTCTGTACGCTGTATCGTTTTTGTGTCACTCGCTTTTCTAACGTTTGGTGTGTTGATGCCGAGGAAGCCTTTCCGGCGACTCTGCATTTAGGGCGTTAAAAGGCCGTATTAATAGCTGCGACATAGTGTTCCCATGACTTGGGCCATGTCACCCCATAGAGTTTCGATGAAACCGGCTAACTGCGCTTGCGGAGATTCTGTTACACCTTCCTGCCAAATAGTGATCGGGGTTTTAAAATAATACATTAGCAAGTACAAAACAGACCAACTTGTTCTCTGCCTCATTGGAATTGCAATATTAAGTATCGAACAGTGTTTCGCTGTTGTATTAGTATCCAATCGCCCGAGTGTAGCCGTGCTGTGTTTGATACCGTAAGAGAGCAGCAGTAACTACTACAGAGGTGCATTTCACAGAAAAGCCTGTAAATACATGGTGATGATTGAATGTTTTTGGATCAAGCTACAGAATGTCTAGGAATAATTTTGTTTATCAATTTCTGTAAACTGATTGTAAATAATCATACCATGCGAATACAAGAGCAGTACCTTATTACACAACTACAGTGGTGTTTGTAACGTGGCTTTATATAGGTTCTATAGGCTCTACAGTACAGATGAGATATCTGGAATTGCGTTAATATGTAACGTTGCCCCACTTCTGTCGAGGAGTTTAGGTATCTACAGTCTAGCCAGGGATCTGTGTTTTGACATCATGCGGAAAGTGTTTCCTGTTATGGTCGTTGGAGTGTAGAAATAATTAAAAGTAGAATTAACCCTTTAGTCGCCCATAGCATTTGATCATATGAAGAACAAGGAGGTTGCCCCTGATCACAGTCAGTGATTGAGGGGTGGCCGTCTGTGCATTGGATGTCTGAAGGAAAAATGATCCAGGGCTGCAAGGTTTGTCATAAGCAGCCAATCTGTTCCCTGGTAGAATCTGAAAGTCAGCTTTCATTGTCAGTATATCATTCTATTTGACCGGGGGATGGTTTTCATCGACAGAATTGGGAGATCAAATTGAACCAGTTTTAGTTCTAATATGGTTGAAGTGATGTTTTGTTTTTGCTGCCTTTTTATAAATCAAGAAGTTGTCAACATTGTTGAGAAATATGACAGAAAAGTTTTGACCTTTTCAACTTTGAATCCTAGAACATATCGTACGGATGCTGTGTTGATGATGTTGAACAGGGGCCCAGTATAGTTTTGACTGACATTTAAAATCTTAAAGTGTTATTTTAGATTTTGAAAAAAAGTGCTGTCATGTTAAGGTCATTGCCTTCCTTTTGCTGAGTTTTGCAGGATGGTACAGCTTCCATTGAAACAACCCTGAACCTACATACGTGTTGACATCTGCCACAGCTGTGTCACTACAGAAATACGTGCTTTGCTCCGCAAAATTCCTGTCTGTGTTTAAACTCATTCTCTTCGGTAGCTTATTCAACTGTGTGTCTGAATGGTAAGCACAGTGGGTGGACTAGTGCTTTTTGTCTTGTCAGTATTTGTACATGTGATATGACCAAGAGTGCCACTTTTCCTTAGTCTAACATTGACTCCGGATGCACATCTTAGGAAGTTGACAAACAGTCACAAGATGACTGTTTGTGCTTGCCTCTGGTGGAGTACAGGCCTGGCCTTTGCCTTACTGACGCTGTCTCCACAGACATGAATGCTATTTCTTCAACAAAGAAGCTTTCTAATGTTTCTCTTGCTGCACAGTTTGAGATTATACGAATGAGTGTTACAGAGAAGTCTCTGCCGGAGTGAGGGGTGAGTTTACCCAGGTCATGGTATTATTAGAACCTTGGAATTCTAACATATTGTTTATTGAGTTAAGTTTTTGTTCTTCTCTCAGATTGGACCAGACAGATTCATTGAGTTTTTTTGTTATTTTTTTTTAAGTGCCTGTCTGTGGCCACTAGCTATTTTATCTCTGAAGTTTGACATTTTGACAACGCTGTCTTCCCCAAGATAATATCCAAGGAACAACAGGTGTTACAAGAAGGAATCTAAATGTTATCTTCAGTTTTTAGCTTCCGCTAGGCACCACCTTACAGAAATATTCTAGTTATTTATGTGTCCGAGCCCGGCCCGACACATTAACTGGGATTTTTAAACCCGACAATTTTTTAATACGTGGGCGGTTGTAACTGACGTTACAAAGGACTCGTGAGATATCTGAAATAATCTGGCCTGGTTGCGCAATTATCGAAGACAGTGCTACAGATGGAGGAGACACGATTTAGCACGGTTTACCTCACCCTCAAGTCAGTGCGGAACGTATACCCAGAGCTACGGGAGAAGCTGGAGAGGCATAGCTTTCTCCCCACCCAATTAGGCTAATAAAGTAATGATTAAAAAAACACAAATGCTTGGTCAAGGGCCCGGCCCGAGGATAGTGGCGGGAAATATCGGCCCGACTCTGCTCGTGGGTCAAGTTCGGGCTCGGGCAGAGAATCTAAACTCTACAGAGTATACATATCGATGTTATCTCAACATTTTGGTACGGAGCCCAAGACTAGCTGACGCCAGGGCGTTAGCTGATGGGATCCCGATAAACTAAACTAGTTGTCCATGGCAAGGCTCAAACATAAAGCTTGGTAGTAACTGAATCGAGTAAATTAAATCAAGTGGTCTGTTCATTTTAAACAATTATGTCTCATTGGAATGAAAAACAAGTCAAAGTGTATATTATCATATTATAAATGCTCAATACTTAAATGTAATGTATTGATGCTTTGAAGTGGTAGTTATTTATGGCTCTGATTCTTTGTTATTGAAAGGTTTTTAAACTAGCATTTTGGGACACCCTGTCTTAGAGCTTCTTAAGTCTAAGTTAACATTATTTTACTAAAATTCATGATAAAAATTAGGGCAATATCCAAATCGCATATAATCGCGAATATTTTGTTAAAGGCAAAATATGTGTCAAACCATTCTGAATAAAGTTTTGTGGTGATGCAGAGACGTCCCAGCCTACAAATCATATCCAACAGACAAAATCCTTCCAAAAATCACACTATAATCATTTTAATTTTAATATTTTTCAATGAGAATGATACAAAAATGATCATTCCCTCCAAATATCGTGAATCCCATCGCAATCACAATATCAGTCCAAAATAATCGCAATGAGATATTTTCCTCATATCGCGCAGCCCTAATAAAGAAAGGTAAAGAAGATTGGACAAAGAAACGTATTGAATAAAAGCTGCATTGTAGGACTTTATTTTTGTTATACAAAATGGACATCAAATTAGACATCGTTACAGTGGTAATATTTCCTGGAAAATCCAAAGACGGACCATCACAAGTAAGCATGTTCTGTGTCAGTTAGCCATGTTGTCCACCTCTGGCCTAACCGTTAAAAACATGGTTTTGATACAGTTGCATCATTGTGTTAGATAATATCCACCTACAACAGTTTAGCTGGCCGATGCATCAGAGAGAAACAGGCTTGTTTGAGTTTGTATTGGGTGACAGGATTTTCATTTGGATGCACTATGCTAACAACACTATTTGCACTGGTGTGCGGCAGGGAGGCGGAGGTCTGCTTCTTCTGTAGCAGGAGATGTTTCAGCTCTACATCTAATCCACTGCTCTTTCATCTACTGCTTGGTTAGCACAGCTTATTTTGTACACTTGAACCAAATAGGCTATTTTCTTGGAAGAAATGAAGAAGATGCCAGTTCTTATCCAAAGGGAAGCAGCTAGCGAGTTTGCAGATAAGGGGACAGGGCTTGCAGCATGGGAAATATCACCCTTGTCTCCTGGGAAACCATATTAGACTTAGTTTGTGTTCAGCTATTTGCCCCTCAGTCAAATGTTCCCAGTGAGATGCATGAATGCTCATGCATAAGAGATGATCCAACGAAACTATAATCAAGGCTCTCATGTAATGTGATACTTGTCTTTATTAATCCCTGTAGAAAATATTTTACTTGTGCTCTTGTTTAGAAGGTTGGAAGTCAGGCGCCAGCTAAACAGTGAATTGTGAAGCTGATAGACATTTGGTATGTTGTTCAAGTGCATTACAGCGGTGGCTTGAACCACGGCCCAATGATTAAAGTATGGTTCCTTACTCCATCACCTTACTATATCCTGTTGTACTCATACCTTTCAACGTATTCTACACATACTCTCGGTGTTCAAATACAGAAACAGTTTTGCGGTGACCAAGCCTGAATTTCTGACATTTATGGTACATCCATATCCAGTCTCATTGTGCCTTAATTGGAAGAATACATTCTTACTCTTGTCCTGGCTAAAAATACAGCGCTCTGGTGGCTGGCATGCAGCACAACTTGCAACCTCAGTATATAGCCTGCTCAATATAGGCTGAGGGAAGCATTTTCATCCCCACAGGTTGCCACCAGCCTTTCATGAATGGAACTGACGTCAGAGCCTTTCATCACAGTTCTCACTTGTTAAAACCCACCGGTTGGGCACACTAAACACACTTGATTGTACGCGGCTATTCTGAAAAGGATATCCGAGCTAATTCTGTTTGCTATCAGTTGAATACTGACTGTAAGGAATGTATGCATTGTGAAAAGGCTCTGATTAGATCAAATCAGATGGGACTTCTTATTTATTGGCATTGATGTGCCCATTTAGAATTTCATTATCATCTTAATTCCCTTGGTGACACTTAAATTAATTAGTAAATTAATCATTTTCCTTATTTCTTAGGCTGTTGGAACATTACTATTTGATTAAGGCAAATGCACATGTTGAAATGTGTGTTTGCATATGCGACACAGACCTGTGGGTCCCTCAAGTATGTCCTTTGTTAGATTAGCGAGTCTGCTATTTTTATTGAAGCCATAAGCTACTTACAATGTCTGTTATGGCAGTACAGGTTAGCCTAATATTATCCAGCCTGTTCACCAACTGCATCGGCCTCTTGACTGATATGACTATTAGGTTTTTTCCTAACTTACTCAATGGTAGTTTACTGCAGCTGTAGGACAAGTTTCACTGCTGCTTTAGAAAGTGTTGACTCTGCCAAAAAATACAATCTAGCAGAATTTGCTATGATTTCACAGAAAAGTGTGTAGTCACAGCTTTTTATGATAACTGTGTATCAAAGTCAGCGTTGGGAAGGATACTTTCAAAACGTATTCCGTTACAGAATACATGCCCAAAAAATGTAATTTGTAACGTATTCCGTTACGTTACTCAATCTGAATACTTGGCTGAAAGTGTACCTAAACAAGCAGATAGATTTTTGTATTTGTAGTCCCGAACTGCATACTACAAAAATCTAACCGCAGTCTAAGCTACCACAAGCTAATTTTAGCTAACGTTAGCTAGCATGTCAAAAAGAGTCAGTCTTTCAACGTCTCTGGGGATAGTAAATCAGCACGTAGGAGAATGTAAAGTCGCACGTCAACTATAACATAGCGAGGTGACCAATAAAACTACAGCAGACGACTACCCTTGGCTAATTTAAAAAAAAAAAAAACGTACTTTAAGATGCTTCTTCAGGTTGGAGGTGGAGTAATTTGGACGCTGAAAGGAGGTTGGTTGCTGGCAAGCAGAGGTTGCACTGCACAGTTATATTTCATTTTCATATTGGGGCTTCTGGGAAATGCATGGAGTTGCCTTAATTTATTTAGAGAGTGAATAAACTCGTTAAAACAGAAGTATCGTCATGTAATCCATTGATTTCAACAATGTAACTGTATTCTAAATGCACACTATTTAAATTGTAACTGTAACGGAATACAGTTACTCATAATTTGTATTCTGAATACGTAACGCTGGTACATGTATTCTGTTACTCCCCAACACTGATCAAATACATGTATTTTTAGTTCCAAACCCTCAGATCAAAAATTGGACCAACACAGGATTAGTTGTGGAAACAAAACCAAACATTACCCTCAAACCACCGAAACCTGCAGCTGCTTACAAATAATTCCAGGAGTAACACGATATTGATGGCAGAATATCTATTCCTGCAGTTCATTTTAAATCGTAGCCAAGGCCTTTATTTTTTCTCTTCCTCTCACAAAGTAATGCAGCTGCATATGCAAGAGTGTGTTTTTTTTTTTCCTTCTTTTTCTGTGTGCTGGTATGAGGAGACCAGGGCCTGCCACAATACTCTCCTTGTGTTCTGTGGGCAAGAGGAGCCTGGCTCGGCTCCTGTCACACAGTTGCTCACGACACTTGTCCTGTCATTTAGACTGACCTCCTCGACCTGTCTGCTGATTCTCAGACTTGACTGTAGCTTATATGCTCTGTGGAATGTCTTCAGTGAAGGTCTCCTATCAAATGAACAGCCTTGCTCTTCAAGTTCTTTTGTATTTTTATTGTACACAATGACGTAATATTTTGAGGAGATGTTTTTCAATGTATGGTTGGTTGTCCTGACCTGCTTTTTTGTGCTCGTTTGAACCCACATTAAGAGGGTTCTGGGGAAATGCATTCCTTTGCTTCATTGGCAACAGATGTATGGGAGAACTTTTTTTTTTTTTTTTTGAGCTGAACCTTTTGGAGTGTCTAAAAACAGTGTGGTGTGGACCGTAGGGCAGCTGTTTTGCCCATGGAGGCTGAAATAGACTTCATGAGAGAGCTAATGTAGGGCCTGTGGCTGCAGTGTCAGAGGGCCCGCGTTTGTCTGCAGTGGCAGATGGATAAGGAGCTGTCAGCATGCTTAACAGCTGCCCCATCCACAGCTATTAAACTACCTAGCTGTGATGTGACAGTCACACAAATATGGCCGCAGATCCAAAAGTAACTGCTATTGGTATAATGAGTGCTTGTGACCAGAGGGTTTAGTTAGCCAAATCTGTAAGTGAATAAAATATAAGGTAAATGCTTCTCAACAACTGGTGTGGAGGTGCCTTTGAGCAATGGCACTTGTATGCCCAAGCGGAGCTGCTCAGTGGCTAGTACTAGAAGGGTGCAGATGTACTGGGCACCATCCCAGGTGCAAATGTTTCCCATTATGAAAGCAAGGTGGGTTGTTGCGGAGAAGTATGCAAGAATGAACATTCATTGTCATTTTTTTTGTTGCTTATTAGATTTACTTAAGTGAAAACAACAACAAAACATTTTTAAGCCTGTTGCTAGAATGCTAGCAATTTGAAAAAAAAATGCCCCCTAGTTTTCTGTTGATAGCTGCAGTTTTTTACCCGGAGGTACTTTGCACAGACAGGTAAATCATACTTGGTACTATGATTTACTACATACCCCTACCCAGTGGCATACTTGATTTGACGTTTTTGTTACTGGCGACAGGGAGCTTGCTCCAGGAAACCTTAACCCCCTTCCTGTTGAAGCTGAGCAGCTGACAAGTACGGTGAGTAGGGAAGTAGAGCTAACATTAGCCCCAAGCAGCCCCTGCTGGAGAAAGGACATTAAACTCCAGTGCATCCGGAGGGACTCTCCTATCACATGTGTTTGTTTGGGTGCAACTCTCTAATACAGTGTGCCGTGCAACAGGAGGCTGGCAGCCAATAGAGCTACCCTGAGAAGCCAGCAGGCCTCATTAATATTGATGCCATGTCTGCTCCTCTTGGGATAACCGCTGTTTACGGAATGTTAAAGCCAGGAAGGAAATGTAGACCACGAACACTCTCTAACGTTACATAAATAATTTATATCTGCCTGGAACAACCATGTAACAAAGCAAGTAGCCCACAATTTCTCCTAAAATATCTGTCTCTGTTGTTCAGGCTGAATGACTACCTTTTTCATTCATTCTGAGGTGTGTGTGTGAAACCATAAACTACATCAGACCAAGATGAGGTTTTCACTCTCAGAAAAGTCAAAAGCCACAAATGCAGTGTCTCGGTACCATACTACATACCAATATCATACAGCGTATACTTACTAATACTAATGTTTTTACATTTGATATGCAAACAATCTATGTGATTTATCATATTTTTACTATCAGGGAATGAGAAAAGATTTGAGTCATCAGATGTCAAACTGTGACTTGGACTGGAATACCACTGCTAATTAAACCTGCCAAAAACAAACAAATGTTTTCACAAAGATTAAATATTTAACTTTGGTCTTTCAAACCATCTTCCTAAAGTGGTCTCACCACTCTCCACACGATTAGTTGTAATTATTCCCAGCTGTGAGCAGATCCTCCATTTCATTCTGCATTGCATGTGACAATAGTGTTTCGAAGAAAAACCAAAATAGACAAGTCGATTTGCAAGGCCACCACAACAAAAATTACTGTTATATGAAATGTACAAATTGAATGAAAGTTGGCCAGTTTAGTTCCATATGGTGGCTTGCGGACTAGTGCAGACTTCTTCCCAACAACCTTAATATACTTATTTCTTTTTCTTTTTTCGTTTTGTTTATTCACACGTCATCATTGTATCATTAAACCCAATTTCATAAGGTACAATGATCATATGTAGGCCGCGTGAAATGGGGAACCCCAAATAAGCTACTAAAAACTTTTCGGAGGGGGCCGGATAACAATAAACATACAACAGCTGATATACAGACACTAAAAACTCAATTTACACGCAGTGTATGTTTGTACTCTTCTCTGTTTTTTAGCCCAGCAGTGTGAAGCTAAGAGCTAGAGTGGTTAGCCCCAGGCTAGCTAGGCTACAGAAGCGACTATCCCAATGACTTAGTCAATTAGCAGACATTTTGGGGCCACTTGCAGGTTCTCACTGTGGCTGTAATTCCTGGGATCTAGATGTCTGCACTGTTGCACTAGTTACAGTATGTATCTGCTCTCAAACCGCCACTATGTTAACAACAAGTAGAAAATATTCTCTCATGTGCTGTACACGTGGAAAACTACCCCCTAAAAGAGCTGGCAATGTACTGTACCTTTTTAAGTGTATCTGCCCAGTTTGTTGGTTGATGGTGTATTTAGTGAAGAAAACTTTTTTTTAAACTCCTGTAGACAAAGGCTGAGAAGTGGTGGTGGACTCTGGTGTGTGTTTTGTTTTTATTTTTTTTGAGAGATGGACAGTACAGCTACATTGAGGTTTTGTAGCAGATTACATTGGTAATTGCTTACATAGGAAAACACAAGAGGATGAATCGGAATGAATGCAACTGATTTTGACAACGATACTGTATTTAACGTGGATCTGGCGGTATCACTACAGATAAAAACCCTGTTGAGTGGTAACAGGGTTTGTATCTGTAGTGACACTGATCTGGCATATTGGATCTGTACATCCTCAGTATATACAAAGATCTGGGGAAAGTGTTTACCACCGTAAGCTGACAATCAACCTTTTTTTTTTCTTTTTTTTTTGTGGGAAACCACCAAGCTTTGTTAAGAAAAACACTGGGGTGAACATAGCTTAGGAAAGCTTTGGAAGATGGAAACAAGTAACTCTGGCAGAAGTGTTTTTGCAGTGCCCATGAGCAAGATAAAATCCCATCGGCTCTAGTACAAGTGTGCATGCATGTGCCCGTGTAAGTAATAAGCCTTTGTGCAACTTGTCTGTAAGGCTGGGTACCAAATTCAATATGTTTTAGGCACCGATCAAATTGCCTCTATAGTATCGCAAAATGCCTTGTCATTCAATACCAAATTTCAATAGGAGTAAATCTCATCGTCAGTGAGCCGACAAGCATGCAGCGTCCTTCTACCAAGATCTAAAAGGCCGGTGATTGGCTGTCTAACGTTACACGTCATAGAGATATGCAGGAAAAACTCCACGTTACTTACAGAGACGGTGCTCACATAGTAGGAGCTAAAAGAATGGATACAAAGATTTGTGCTGTAATGTAACTTCATTTTTGTTAAAATGGATTTTATAAAATTGGTATTGAAAAAGAAGTGTCGTTTAGGAACTGGTATCAAAGTCACGGCAATGGTATCAGATCAAAAATCTTTGAACGATACCCAGCCCTACTTGTCTGTAATGTAAGGGTTAAAAAATGGAAAGCACATCTCTGCTGTCCCTTCATGGGGAGGTCGCTAGTTTCCCTTGGCTTTGTCTCTCTGCTTTACGGCCAGAGACAAATGAGGGGGGCCGATTTGTAGCGGGCGCTCCTCTGTTTGTGAAAGGAAGTGAAGTTTGAAGGTCAGGAGAATGTTGGCTTGGATGCATAATGAAAGCTACGCATGTAAGGCCACAACGCAGACACAGACACTTAGCATACAATGACAGTAGGCTAGATGGTGTTATCTAGTTGGACGGTTTTTCCCCACCCCACAAGTTCTTTTTCCTGACTTTTTCCTGAAATACAGAAGCTTTCGGCATGGTGCTACAAGATACGAGCATGAATGTTCCACAGAATGATAGCCCTGCTGTGTATCTAACAGATTAGAGTATCATGTTGGTGTTTGGTGTACCATTGAGTGTAATTCCATCAGGAGTGTGTCTGTATCAACTTCAATGCCACTAGGGCTTCACATAGCAAAGGAACAGGTTCATTGATGGACAGTTTTCTTTGAAAGCTACACCTACTATCCAACAGAACACAAAATCACAATATTGAATCCAGTTTCCCCTCCAAAAAATATTTTTACCTCAGATACATAAAGTTTATTATAGACCCATTTTTTTGATACATGGAAAGGAAAGAAGATACATTACTTTCTAAAAACCAATTTAAGGTAGTTTTTATTTCAAGTTATTGACACAGGCAGTTTTATTTAGCATTTTAAATGACTGCAGATCAGAGGTAGTTTTTCTCCTTGTCAGAAATGTCATTAACTGTGTTCAGTCTTAAACGTGTCTTTCTAAAATTCAGTCACCAGCTGACCTTTGGCTGTCTCTGAATACGATTACTTAAGAGAGTAAGAGATGTGAGACCAAATTCCTCTTGATCTTGACAATGTAAAATGTATTATATTCATAATCAAGTGGAAAGGCCAAAGGGAGACGGACAATTCCTATAATGCTTGGGTATTGAATGAGAGTATTGTGACTCCTACTGTGGGTCGCTCAACAGACCCTGCAGTGTCTTCCAACAATGGCTTCTTGCAGGAATTTCTCTCTGCAGCTGTGTTCTGCTAAACCAGACACTGCCAGAGATTCCTTCAGAGACACTCTGTGAGGTATGGTGTTAGTAATCGTCTAGAAATGTTCAACTTTAAACCACAGCTCTTTACCAAACCGTAATGTAATATTACCACCAAGTTTAGAGAAATGGGCTAAATGTCATCCTCATTCAAATAGAGCAGAAAAATAAGTTATCTGTCACTACAGCAGTTGATACTAGAGATGGTCCGATACCATTTTTTGCTTGCCGATACCGATTCTGATACCTGAACTTGCGTATCGGCCGATACCGAGTACTTTGATATACACCAAACATATTATGGATGTCACAATTGATACTCAGAGTTTGATATGATCACTGTATTGATATATCTAAAACTAAACTAAATTATTCTGTAGCTTACACTTTTGTTACCGTGAAGCGGGTGTGCTCAATTATGAACTTTCTCACTTCAGCTTTCAGAGTAATAGCCAGTGAGGTTTTTAAACTAGAACATGCGTTATTGCTAAAGCTACTATTTTTCAAGGCACATTGATATTTAATTTATATTTGTGTTCCTGTCACACAGGCTTGTCATTAAAACTAACGGAATCCTTATGTACAGTATTACAGTCAAATGCTACAAGTCAAGTAAAGTTTGCCTCATAATTGGCTATGTTTTAAGTTGTAAAGGGCAGTCCAGTTTTTTTTGGGGGGGTGTAACAGTAAAACGGTTGAAACTCAGCTCATCCTTCCTTTTTGACATGCTGTTAACCTTCTCTTCTGTGTCTCTGCCCTTTCCTCCCTTAGGAAATGACCTAGAGGCCTTACAGATACATTTGTGCTTTTGTCGCTCTAATCTGCATCCGCGGAGAGCAGTGAAATCTGGGAGCACACTTGTTTTCGCAGTGAGTAATATCTACCTCAGCCAGCATAAAGGGGAGAAACCAGGAATTTGCTGGAGACGACAGACAGACAGACGGAGCTATCAGCTGGCCATTCGCTCACTGCCTGCAGAGTTCTGCTTTGTGAAGAGGATTTGAGACGGACTGGATCTGTCTGCCCTTTACCTCCCACAGCTCCGCTACCAGCTAGTGTACAAGAAACCACATCCTCTGATTCCAGCATTTACTTACTTGTTGTTACTGTTGTTGTTGTTGTTGTTTTTTTTTTTGTTTTTTTTTTTATTATTACTGTCATTTTTTCCTCTGTGCTGTTGACCAGTGTCTGATTTTCCTTGGATTCATTTTTGCTTTCAGCTTTTAAAAGGATTTTCTATTTTACTAGTGCAGGCTGGTATAGGTTTATATATGTAAATGCATATGTGTATATACTCTATATATACTGTATGAAGAAGGATTTTTTTTTTTTGCCATTCTGAAGGAAAGTAATGCACTTTAAAACTTGGCTGTAGTGTCACTTTAAGTAAATTTAAGGAGTGTTTTTGACTTTTCCTCCCCTATTATGATAATTTAGTTTGGAGCTGGAAACAGATAATCTGGAGGTGTGTCTGTGCTGTTTCATAAGCTGGGCCTGACGTATCTGCAGCAGGGCTGCATGCAAGCATTTCACTCAGCTTGCCAGTCTTTTTGATCGCCCTCCGACCTCTCCCAATTCTGTCCTGCCTCTCTACAAGGCATACTGAGATGAGCCTCTGGCAGGTGGGATCCTTGAGCTGTCTTTTTACGTAATTTGAACAGGACTGTGGACAGGGTTTTGGTTTGGTGTTTTGTAAAGAGGACAAGAGCACTTTGTGTGAGGGGAAAACAAACTAAAAACAGATCCTTCCGGTGCTGTTGCACCACTTATGTATTGTTGTAGTGCGCAGGAAAGTAAAATGGACTACAAGCGTCGCTTTTTGCTCGGCGGGTCCAAGCAGAAAGTGCAACAGCACCAGCAGTACCAGATGCCTGAGCTGAGCCGGTCCTTGAGCGCCTCCCTGGCCTCCTCTTGCTCTGCCTCTTCGCCCATGGGCACCGGGGTTGGCATGCCTGGCAGCTGCCACCCACCTCCTTCCGGCACCACCACCGCAGTTGCAGACATCCAGCAGGGCATCTCCAAATATTTGGATGCCCTCAATGTGTTCTGCCGGGCCAGCGCCTTCCTCACAGACCTGTTCAGCAGTGTGTTCAGGAACTCTCACTATTCCAAAGCAGCTATGCAACTGAAGGACGTGCAGGAACACGTTATGGAGGCGGCCAGCAGGCTGACTGCAGCAATAAAGCCTGAAATCGCCAAGATGTTGATGGAGCTGAGTGCCGGGGCCGCCAACTTCAAAGACCAGAACGACTTCAGCCTGCAGGATGTTGAGGTAGGTGATCGCACAGAAGCGCACACCATCTCCACTTGTTGTCACATTATGTTGACTTACTGTAAGTAAAATGGCTCTATCTCGTCTACTGTTTGCTCTCCTGGAATGAATTAGTTGAGCTCACAACCTGAGGCGCTATAGTTAAGCACCACGTACTTTTATCATATTCGTTTACTCATGACTTGTCTTCGAGAAGCAGTGCTAAGATGCTTAGCGGCACCCTGTCCAAAGGCTAGCTCCATGAATCAGTATTTCCTGGCTCAAATAGGATTCCCCCGCCCAGTGTTAAGCTAGTGTCAGGATCTGAGGGTGAGGTGTGAAAAACACTGAGGATGTGAGAAGAAATCTTTTGTCACTGTGAATACCACACCATCTTTCCACAGCACTGAATTTGCTGATGTGAAACATTTGAAGCAGAGTTGTTTTTCAGGTGAGGTGATGCACTAAATAGCCAAAAGGCTCAGCTGTATTATGAGAATCAATTTCTCTCTCTGTCTCATATTACTTTTTCAGTGTCTCTCTCCTTTACACTGTTGTCTTTATTAATTTGTCCTGTCATGCCTGCTTAATAGAGATAGTTTTAGTTTTTAACTAAAAGTCACAGAGTGACACACACACACACACACACACACACACACACACACACACACACACACACACACGCCTGTGTCTTACCATTCATTCCAGACTAGTTTTATCTGTGGTTGTCGCCACTTACACAAGAACCGGGTCTGCATCTGCACTGTGTCACATCTTGTATAAATACAGTATATTTGCTCATCAGAGTTGAACCTGAACATTATTGAGAAGAGCAGACCATATGGCTGAGAGAACTAGAAGTCACTAGTAATAATAGCAGTGTAGTAATCCTATAGTTATCAAATTCCCACTCACTGTTTTCTACTAAATCCAGGCTGACCTTTAAACCCAGGTCAGGAGGTTAATGGTCTGGTTCATTTCAGGTTACAGCATCAGTTTGAAATGGGCATGTGGAAAATATCTGGGCACGATTATTAAATGCTGCTTGACAGTTCTTGCTTTGAGAAGCCCTTATCATGAATTTATAATTGTAATGGAAAATCTAAATGACAGTATTTATCAGAGTAATTCCAATTGGCAATTTGACTGTAATTGTGCTGCCCTAAGAGTCTCTCATGTGGTTTCATCAGAATCAAGTAGCTGTATTTTCAGCTGTACACCACACCCAAGCAGCCCCCAGCCTAAACCCCATCCTTCCTTAAGATTACTGCGTCTGCTTATTTATCCTCCATTTAATACACAGTTGTGAGCCTGTGGAACTGTGTGGATGACCGTCCTACATCCCACAGATTAGGAGAAGACGTCCTTAACTGTTTTCTTGTGGCAGCATATAGAGACTTAAAATGAAGTAAGTATAATCACATTGTGACTTGACTTCACTAGTTTCTGGGATTTTCATGCAGTAATAACAAAAACATTTGAAAGAGGAGAGCCCAAAAATGAAAGACAAAAATGTATATTTGTTGTATGTGGAAAGTGCAACAAAAAATAGTTCCAGACTGACACTCCTCTTTCTATGTTCCGTTTACAAACTTCTGCAGGGCACTATACAAACCCCAAACACCATAGGAATGTTTTGTTTTTGTTTTTTTGTTTGTTTTGTTTTTTACAATTTACATGTTTATATTGGCTAAACCAAGGCCAACTACACTTAACATGGGAAAGCTTCTCCTCCTCTGGCCTAATATCTTAACCACCATCTCGCCTCAAGTTTGTTCGCTTGCTTGCATTCAGACTCCTCAGAATTAGAACTGCATTTTAGACAAAGAAGAATTCCCCATTATATCTGATTCTGTGGCACCTGTGACAAATCTGTAGCAATGTGCCACAGGTGCTTCAGTATACTGTAGGTGAAACACTCCAACATAAAGAAAAATCTTTAAAAAAAAAAAAGTTATCAGTGTTTTAATTATCCTTTAGCATGCAGCAGGGGGTGGGTACAGGGCTGCGGCCAAGACACTAGAGCAGCTGTAGAACTTCAGTGGATGTGGCTGAGCCCAAAACAGGAAACACTTTTGCGCCGCAGTCAGTAACTCTGACTCTCTGTGGTCTTGGATATACACAGGTGAATATTAGAGGAAGCCCAAGTCTGTGAAAGCTTAGGCCGCATGGCTTGGCACTCACACTTGCTGTCTGGCCCCGGGCATAAAGGGTACATTTGTTAAAGCGGAGAAGGAAACGTATTAAAACTTCATTTTACAATTGTATTATTCCAGTGTGTTAGTTGTTTTAACATCTGAAACACTGCACGTACACAATAATATCATGTTGGCAGAGTAAAGTACAATGTGCCAGATACAAGTGAACAAAAATAGTGGGGTTAAATGGCACAGTTGTGTGTGTGTGTTCTTTTAATCCCAAAAGATGTTTGTATTCATAGTACAGAACACGGTGACAGGAAAATAAGTGCTGGACATCTGAAATGTATAAACAATAGAAAGTGGGAAAAAAAGCTGATGAAGATCAAGTGATCCAAATACTGTTCACGTGCACCTATTATTACAGGCTTTGGGATTTTCCAATGAGTTATCTATGGCCTAGGTTTGTGTTCACTCATGAATACATATCTGCAATACTATCTCCCTTGTTTTATTTTGGTAGAAGTTCTGTACACACACAGTATAAACTTTTTTTTATACCTAGCTTGTAATAATTGCTGCTAATTCAGCCTGTCCTTTACGATGTGATGTATTAGAGACTTTTGTCTGTATGAGTCAAGGAATGCTGTCTGGCAGCTGGATGTATTATGAGGTCTTCAAAAAGAACCAAATGCATTTCTGAGTTTAGGGAGTTGAGGTATGTGAAGCTTTTCCCCCTGTGTTGCTAAGCTCACATCTCCTCCTCCCCCCCCTCCCCCTTTTTTTTTCTTCTTTTTGGCAAATATGCATTAAAATGTTACTTACATGCTTGTAAGTTTAAACCACAGAGCAATGACCAGAGGCAGACATAGAAGGCCTCATATGATGAAATGTGGCCATATGAGGGCTTTATCTATTTACAGTGAAACATATTATGTATTCATTGTAGGAGTTATTTTTGTTGGCAGTTTTTACTTTTGTATTGTGAAAAGAGTTAAAGTTAGTGAGGAAAAAAAACTAGAGGTTAATATTTTAAACACAAGTTGGATTTAAACTGCTGTTTACAGGTTGGTGTAACAACATTTCTGGGCGCGCCTACTGTTTTCAATTCCGACCAAAACAGGTTTAAAAGTACCCCCTGGAATTTTTGTCAACTAGTGGTGCTATGGAGCAACGTGACACACATTCCTACCGATGGTTTCATGCTATTTGAAGGTCTGACGTATTTAAAGGTCTGACATGTTTCAAAACAAAAGTAGGTAAAATAGATAGTAGGTGGCAGTGACGTGCACGCAAAGGCACATGAAGAAGACTGTAAGCTGGCGAACATGGATGTAAACAATGCAGGAATTAAATCACAAAAAAAAACAAGGAAAGAAATGCGTTTGTTAGACCTCGAGGATATACGCAATGTGTTTTGGTGAGAAATAATGAATGTAAACATAACTTGTTTGTTTACAAGAAAAATCCAACCAACATCTGTTTTTAGCCCAATCATGTCCTTTTTAAATAATAACATTTTTTACACTTTCTCATTAAGCTGATGAGATTATATCTAAAATGACTTTAGAGTGCCATAGTAAAGTTAGTTTGTTTGTAGAGTACTGTATGTAAGTGACCGGTTTTAAGACATTTAGAGTTCAAGCCTTTGTGACCTTCCTGTTTCCCTAGAATGATTGTGTTGAAAGATTTACCATTGACATTTACCAACAAAGAAAGGTTCCTTGTTTTTTTTTCACGGATCAGACAGCGGAGCAACATGACCATCTGGTTATTATAACACACTCTCTCACACTCCCTTTTACTAGAAGAGGTCTAGATCTCAAAAACCCCTCTCTCCTAGATTCGATGCACTTATAATGAAGGTGTTCTCAGAAAATAAAAGTATAGATATTGATTGATTCATGATTTGCCTTGTTTGGGCCTGAATGGGGCCCAACGTCGGCTTGGCTCTGCTGCACTCCTACTTCTCATATTTTCCATGACTGTGTGGGATACTGCACAGCTAATCACATGTGTTATCCATTATCTTGGGCTGTAGCCATGGCCTCATTTTTTTCCCTCACTTGGTTATTGTTGACGACTTTGAAACACTTTGAGTTGCTTTTGATCTCATTGTCGGCATGTGTTCATGCTATTTTGTGCTTTTCTTAAGGATACACTGCAGGTGATATCAGTTGGCATTATTTGGCCATATGTATTGTGTCCAGGCTTCATTATCAGGCTATATGTGTCTTCTGTTATCTATTATTTGTCTGCTTTGCATACACACTAAATCCCCGTTGACTGACTTGAGTATTGGTTAGTTGCTCAATGTCAACAGCAGGAGCAGGAATTTCCCATCTTGTGCACACTGGATCTGCGCCTTTGTTTATTAAGCCTCCCAGAGTCAGCTCAGGCCATGCAGTGGGATAGGCAATATATCATCCTATTTTACACATGGGTCTGAGTTTAAGGACACATACTTGCATTTTACAGCTGTTATTTTTATTGGCCATGCTAGCAGCACAGCTCAAGTGATGGCAGTGTCGGTCCTTTGGCCTGTTGTTCTGTTCTGTCCGTCAGTCGGTCAGTCTTAACAACTACTATTTTGTACAGACCTTCATGGCCTTCAGAGGATAGATCCTGGTGACTTTGATGATCCTCTAGCGCCACCAGCAGGTTGACAGTTTTGGTTTTTAATTTAAATACCTCAACTATTAATGGATGGATTGCAGTGACATTTGGTACAGACATCCGTGGTCCCCAGAGGATGATCTGTAAAAATTTTGATTACATTGCCTTTCATCTAGCTTCATCTTCAGGTCTGTCAGGTTTGTCCAATGTGTGCTTTATGACTAAATACCTGCAAAACTAAGGACATTCCCATCACCCTCAACTGTACTGTGTTTAGTGCTAATTAGCAAATGTTAGCATAACACGCTAAACTCTTCTGTCTTAGGTTGCATTTCAGTAGTACTTTTGTTTTACCAATCACACACACCTTGTTTGCTAAAACATAGTGGATATACTGAACTGCCACATAATACAAAAAGTATAGAAATATGAGCGATAACACATTACAAAGTGGACAATAATGGACCAGTTTGAGGCTGGAAGCAGTATTACATCTTCTGAGTCCAGTTGTTTTTGTATTTTGGGACCCCTCATGCATTGTTGTGCTCATACGATGATAATTTGACTAAAGAAAAGCTCAATACCTACAGTAAGTAAAACAGGCCACAAACCCAACAATTTGCTTTTATGATACTATTTATAATCTGTTTATTCTGGATATCAGGGATAATGGGGATATTCCCATCTTTCAGTTATTTTAAATCTTTTTTGGGCCTTTTTCTAGAGAGAGAGAGAGAGAGAGAGAGAGAGAGAGAGATATCGATATCCCTGGCCGAATCAAATTATGCATGTTGTGATAACAGTTTAAACTTTTACAGTAAGTCCACTGCATGGAATGACAAAACGATAAAGCAGCTAGCAAAGTCCTGGCTCAAATATTCCACAAAGGACAAAGAATTCACCATCACATTCTATTTTATAGTCGTTATGAAAACAATGAACTTTCCAACAACTGCAGGTTTCATGCCTTTTAGGCACAGTTTAGTTTTGGTTTTCATGTTGCAGAACGAAAGTAGCTGTGTCCGGTTGTTCCTGTTTGTCATCAGAAGGCAGCAGCATATTTCTGTCTTTACAACTCAGCCTCCCCCTTGAGATATTTTCAGCAAGTACCTGAAAAAGAAAACCCTGTGACCATGGTGGACCCTGCGGTGTCCTGTTTCTCTTATTTTGCTAACTGAACAACAAACGGCCTCTAAGCCTGGACTATTCTCTCACCAAACAAACACACACACTTGGTCATTCAACCTAGTAGGTGTGGAGCGATGTATGTCGACCTGAAATATTTGGTTATGTTGAATGTATCCATTTTGCCTTGATTGTATTAGCAAATTACTACTCAATTTAAAGTAAGTTAAGAAAGCAGCAGTACTGTGAAAAAGGGAGATAGATTTATGTAGGTTAAAATGTTGTATAGACAAACTGTTTCAACTACATAAACAGGGGAAAATAGAAATGGAAAATTGCGTAAAATATTGCTATCCTGGCTGCAATTCTTTAAGTATAAATAGAAACACCTTTCCTCACACGCACTGACATACATATTCAATCCAATGTGTTCTCTGGCTGTCTTTTCTTTGCAAATACAAATGCACATTGTTCTCATTCTCAGATGTTTGATATCTGTTTACAGCACACGATTTACCACAAATGCAAACACATGCGCATGTTAAGTTGTCTGAAATCAGCCCTGGCAAAATGTTTTATTTTGAAAGAAGATGTGTTCTCTGATTTCTTCTTCATGGCACGGCCTTGGCTCTCAGCTTTCCTATTATGGTATTTACTGTTGCAACGAGTAGGGAAAACAAGTGGACGAATGTTGTCTGAAGAGGAGTTGATAGTCTTTTAGGCTGTTGGATAAACCAGATTGTTTTATAACTGACTTTTGTTTGGAGCATGGCACTCTTCCAGGTCTCCTCACTTCTTTTTTTTTTTTTTTTTTAAATGTGTCTTTAATGATTCATTTTATTATCATTAAAAGGAGCAGCCTGAAGACAATCTGCTGATATAGTTCACGTGATCCAGTTGCAGAAAATGTGATCGATGAGTTAATCTTTTAATGGTCCGACATTTTATTAAAATGTACTGTGTAAAAAGTATTAACATACTGCACCTCATTCCAGGGGAACTACCATGCTTAATCCACTTAGTGTACCTTGCAATAAAGCCTTTTTTATGTGAAAGAAAAAGTATATTATCTTTCTTACAAATGTACTAGGCATATACCACAACAGCTGCACTTTTCCCGTCAGTCGTAATGGTTTCTCTTCTTAAGGTGTGGAAAAGGAAACCAATAACAAGCTCAAGGTAGTTTTAGAGGTCTTAAGTTTTGTATTTCATTTTTTTGTTTCTTAGTTGTTGAATCATTTTGGTAGAAGAGGCCTGAACATGTCCCAAATACCCGAGCTTAGGGTAACTTGTTGGTGAGGCAGTATTTCGTTTGTAAAGTAGCGCAGGAAGCTGGTTATTCAGAGTGTTAACTAACCGCTGAGATGTGTGGACATACATGTTAGTTTCTTAGGCTGCAGGCATTCATATTGTTTGGTCTCTGAAACATTCTGACTTAGGTACTCCAGCATGTCAATGATGGAGGTTTCTCAGAATGACGTGTGTTGTAACAGTAATCTCTGTCCTCTGCTTCCAGGTGCTGGGTCGGTGCTTCCTCACGGTGATGCAGGTCCATTTCCAGTTTCTATCACAGGCTTTGCAGAAGGTCCAGCCCGTGGCTCAGTCCTGCCTGGCAGAGGCTCTTGCCCAGGCCCAGGAGCGTTGCACCAACGCCCGCTCCCAAAGCTCCGACCTCAGGCCCCTCACAGAGCTGGAGGAAGCCTCCCGCTCATGGAAAGGTGCAGCTCAGGTATGCAGTCACAGGGTGCCCCAGGACTCTTCCTGGTCTGGGTCTTTAAAATATGGGGTTTGTCTCTGTGAGGTGAAAAGCTGACTTGTTAAACATTCCTGAGAAATGCCAGCCGTTTATGATTTCCAGCCTTAATTTCCTATTTTCTCTTTTCTGGGCTGCAGTTTGTCTGTGAATCTGCAATGTTATGTTCTGTACACCTCTAGACCCCAACCCATGTAAGGGAGGCAGTTTTGTAAGAGGACCTAACTAATCCCCAGGCTAATCAGTCCCTTTGGCCCATTTTGAGCTCTGTTGTATAAAGTGAGGCAGAGAGGAGAATAGTGGGTTGATTGATCTGTTAAGCCCTGGCATGCAGATTGTAAGCCCTGGAGGGACTAGGCCTGGATAGACTCTGGTCGAATGTGCTGGGCGGGCGTTTAGGTAGAGAGATGAGGCCGGGACTCTTTTTCAGAAGCTGTACACATGCTTTTTATCATCTAAAAATGTGAACTTCCCAGTGCTCAACATGTATTTTGTCAAAACCTTTATTTTGCAAGATTTTGCAATTTATATTCAAAGAAAATCTGCCCGTAAAACCTTCCACTATCCTTTTTTAAAAAAAACACCCTTTATTTAAATTTTGTTCTATATTTGCAGTAAAATCTACTCTCTCTCTAGTATTTCTCACATTTCTCTGTGAGATTGTGCTGTAGTAGTGTAGATGCTGTCACTCTGACCCAGTGCTCTGCTGTGCCCTCAGGCCATGGCGAGGCTGAGAGAGAGGGGCCGGGATGGCTGCCTGGCAGGCATCCAGGTTCAGCAGCTCTTCTGCTCCAACAACACCACCATCCCTGAGCACCAGCTGAAAGAGCTCAACATGAAGATTGACAATGCTTTACAGGTACAGTATCTGCCCAAAGACAAAGGGCAGGGAACTACAATTACTGGTATTCCAATGGTTTGTTGATTAGAAAAGTCCTGAGATATGTTTTAAGAATCAAGTGGGCATCCACTCATGCAGGGAAAGTAAACCTATATTTTTAAAGTATCCGGTAAAAGTATAGTACTTTTTGATTTAATAAACAGGGTGGAACTAGATGGTGTCATTAACAAAATTGTAGTACCAGGGAAGGGTAACATCAGAACCAATTGTTCTTGGTGATGAAGTCAATGTGCGATTGATAGCCGGTCATGTTTTCTCTCCCATCTCCAGGCCTACAAAGCAGCACTAGAAAGCCTTGGCCATAGTGAGTATGCACTGAAGGCTGGCTTTCATCTTAACCCCAAAGCTGTGGAGGCGGCCTTACAGGTGGGTACTCTCTCAAAAAAAATCAGCAAAAATCTTCAAAGCTAGACAGTCAGCTTGTTGGGTATCTTTTTAAAAGAAAATTCTTGTTTAACATTAATGACAAAAGAGCAACAATTATTCTTTCATTGCCGTGTCTCCATGTGTCAATGTTTTGTGTGTTTTGTACTGTTGTGTGTATGTTTACATGCTTCTGTGCGTTTGTGCAGAGCTGCTGCAGTGAGGCGGAGGCCCAGCAGGCAGGCAGGATGCAGACCACCTCCCAGCCCATCCAGTGCGAGCTGCCCACCATCCCTGTACAGATCGGCTCACATTTCCTCAAAGGAGTGTCCTTTAACGAGTCAGCGGCTGAAAACCTTAAACTGAAAACGGTAGGTTCCTTGGCTCGACTGGCCATCTTCATACTGCTTATATTGGTTACCCACCTTGTTCTCCCAAAAAGGTATAGTAGCCCTGTCAACCACGCTTTTATTTCACAATTCTGTTCTGTCTCTGTCAAAGTCACCAACTTTTTCTTGCTCACTGGTTTAAAAAAAAATCTCACTATGTTTTGGGCGATAACCTCAGCAGAGGACAGTACTAGTAAAAACTTGAGTTACTTTTTAGTGGCATCTGAGGTGTAACATCAGCAGACAGTGATGGCAGACTGCTTTGTTGATGACCCACTGTGTTTTGTCTCCTCAGCACACGATGCTGCAGCTCATTAAGGAGGCACTGGGCCAGAACGGAGTGACCCCCAGGGACGACTCTCCCGTCACCGAGGTCCTCAACCAAGTGTGCCCATCCAGTTGGAGAGGAGCCTGCAAGACAGCTGTCCAGCTGCTGTTTGCACAGGCTGGTCTGGTGAGTAGAGATGTTAAAGATCGGGGTTGCTACAGTAAAGCTGTATTTCCTGATTATTACTGATAATTTGTTGGAGTCCGAGACAAACATGGGGGTTTAAACCTTGCTCTTGTTAACATCCATCACCACAGTGTAGTTGATACTACAGAGCAGCAGAAAGAAGTGACATGCTGACGTGAACAGGCCTGTTGTACTTCACTGCCACCTCCTTCTGCTTGAGTTACTGAATCCTTTTGTGCATCTGTGGGTTTGGCAACTTGCATCTCATTGTTTGTCAGATTTGTAATGGAGATGAGGAGATCTGTCTGCTTGCTTTGAGGCAGCCGAAAGGTGTAAACAAACACCAGAGAGACACAAAAGGGGAGAAACATTCCTGCAGCATCTGGATGAAGGATGGGCTCGCCTGGGCGAGTTTGCAAACAGAATACCCCCCTCCTGTTGAAAAGGAGTCACAGGGAGGGGAGGGTCAGTGGCAGGACTCTCCCCGCAGTAACACCGGTGTGTTTATTTCCTCTGTGTGGTCTGCCCTGTTTTTGTGTGTCAAGCCAAGGAGTGTTCCCATTCAGCCCTGCCAGCCCCTTGCTAACTGTAAAACAATCCCTGGGATGGTGGATGAGCGCTTTGCATTAGCTCCGTATCTGATCCTATAGCCACTCAACCAAAAATAAATCGCACAGCACACTCGGTCTCACACACACACACACACACACACACACACACACACACACACACACACTCATAGGCTACATCATCACTATTTTGTTTAATTTTTTCACAACAGAGTTTTAAAACAAGAATGATCTCCGTACTCGCAAGTGTTTTGGCACCGTTTCAGAACTAATCTTCGTCCATACTAGCACGCCTGTAATCACATTCCACAGACCATTCACAAACACTTAGCATGCGCATGCTGATAACGCCGCTGTAATTAGGAGTTTTCAAAATGAAACGGGGTTCAGCAGCGTTTCCAAAAGTCTCCGTTTTAGGGGCTCGGAGGCGTAAATGTAGCAAGTTATGCGGGTTTTTTTTTTTAAACAAACAAAACTTAGTAGAGTGGATGTAGCCATAGTGTCTTCCCCACACTTTTTAAAACACCCTATTTTCCTTCTTTTACACTCACACAATACTGACGGTAAGGATCACCATACATGTTCGGCTGTTGTTCCTGGCAACATGATTCACTAGCTACTCCCTTTTTACTACTAGTCTTGGCTTTCCAAGTCCATCGAAGAAGTTGACCTCGTCTGTTTTGCTGCATTTCCTCCTCCTTGCCCCCAATAACCTTGTCATGTGGGTTTCGACATAGCTGACAGACTATTTGCGTGTATGCGTGGCTCTCTCATTTGGGCAGCCCGGGGTTTCCGAGGATACACCTGCTTTTTAATAACAATAGGGTAACTTCCTGCAATACAGGAAATAGACTCCTCCCATCTTCCCTCCCTCTTTGTGACCCAGCTGAGTGGGCCATTTCAAAGAACTTCCAAATAAATTTGACTAGCAGCAGGCAGGAAGGCTAGCCTGTTTCTTGTCACTGGCTGACTTAATGCGCCTACGACTGAATCTCACCTTGACCCTTACTGTACAGGGTAAAATCAGTCTGTTTTGTTGTATTACACACATGTTGTATACATTAGTGAACAGACGTTATGCTATAAGCTTTTGTGGATTTCTTGCACAAGCACTATTTACAATGGCTGTGAATAAAGCTTTTCTGTCAGGAGATGCTGATGCGGGTGTGTTTGTGTGTCCCAACAGGTGGTTGTTGATACAGCTCAGATTGAGAACAAGGAAGCCTATGCTCCCCAAATCACTCTTGAGGGTTCCAAAGTGGTGGTCCAGGTTCCCTCTACATGGTAAGCTCATCAAGACACTTTGTTTTTAAAGAAGCAGATCTGTCAGGAGCTCTACGTTCACAACACAATGAAGAGGAATGGATAATCTGGTTAATACACTGAATTTAATAGACTGTTCAGCACCTGCATTAACCATACTTCAGTAGTGTATTATTAAATCAAGGTACTGGCATTATCACATCTTGAAAGAAAAAAAAAATGGTGTCATGGCCACATTGTGCTGTATGTTGAATTTTACGGTCGGTGCTCAAGACTGTCTTACAGCTGTAACAGGAGTGTAAACGTCTTGGATTTTAACATCAGAAAATCCAGGTTCCATTGGCGTTTGGACCAGGTCGAATAGTGTCAATTGAGGTTTGCTATGGTACTGGAAGGTTTAAGTTCATCTAGACCTACATTTAGCCCTACGTTACATTCACTTGATAATATTAATCAATAAAAATACAGTTATGATGCGTCTATGCCTTATTTATTGCCATATTTATACAGTTGTATACATACATTTATGGTGATGAGCTACATTATACCTAGTAACTATCTTGGAACAGTTATGTTGGCAGATCCTGGCAGATCTTGCACCAGGGCAAGTCAGTGTTATTTGACAAATGTGAAAGCATTTCTCTTTGTAAACCTCATTCTAGTCATTTGTCATTAAGACAATGTGAGAAGTTTAAATTAGCACCCAGGCAAGGAGATGTGTTTCCAAGATGGGGAAAGCCAGTGGGCCACGATGTATACATCAAACCAGCCTGTCAGGTTGTTTTGGCTCTTCTTTTCTTGTTTATGAATGTGGAATGCATTCAATGCACCTGGGCTTTTGTATGCAAGACATTGTGTGGATTTGTAGTTCCTGTCTCATCATTGTGTGTGTGTGTGTGTGTGTGTGTGTGTGTGTGTGTGTGTGTGTGTGTGTGTTTTCAGGTGTCTGAAGGAGGACCCAGCCACTATGTCCTTGCTCCAGCGGAGCTTGGATCCGGAGAAGACACTTGGTCTAGTAGACGTGCTCTACACAGCAGTGTTTGACATCAACAGGTGGAAGGAGAGAAAGTGAGTGGATGTTAAACAATGATAAATAACCACTTAATTTCCTAACAAGTAGCTTTGTTGTGTAGCTAGGTGATTTCACCTTTTACCTGTTTGATTTGGCTAAAAGGAACCCTGGTGCTTTTGCCCAGTTAGTATGATTCATTTGGGCTGTCAATCAAAGTTCAAAGTGCAAGTTCAGGTATCGGAGTCGGTATCAGGAAGCAAAAAATGGTATCGGGCCATCTCTAAAACAAACAAAAGTGTGCATATTTTGCTATACATTTCCTATTTCAGCCTGGTTGTCCTGGTTGGTCACCCTTATTCAAGTGACTTCAGATGACTGTATTAAGTACTTTAAAAACTAAATAATTTAGTAATTGTCTTTCTCTTCCCTCCAAAAGAGAGCAAGCCTTGCCCACTATTCAGATGCAGCTCCAGCGGGAGAGCCCAGACTATAGCGGCCAGGCAGACCTGCCTCTAGGCACCAGCTCCAAGACCTCCAGTGGATTGCCCAAAACAATATCCAAGCTAACTTCCAAGTTCACCAAGAAGGTCTCATCCAGCTCAAATAGTGGGGGCAGTTACTCCATCCCTAGCACCCCGTCTCGCAGCATGCTAACAACCAGTAGCTCTGAGGATAAGGCCAAGAGCCTGGGCCACAGCGACGGGAGGCTACAGAGCATCTTGCAGATGAGCAGCCTGTCCTGCACCCCTGACTCTACCCAACAAAGCCAGCTGCCCAACGGCTTAGTGTCCGAGGACCAGGGTATGAACCTGCCGACTGACCAAGAGATGCAGGATGTCATCGACTTTCTCTCAGGATTCAACATGGGAAAATCCCAGCAGGCTTCGCCCCTGGTCAAGAGGAGGAACTCCGTGGCATCTGCAAACCCCGCTGACCTGAAGCCCCCGAGTGGACCTCCGCCAACCTCCCAATCTATCTCTCACAGTGCCCTACAGCCCCAAGCTCAGACCCTGCCCCAGCCTCCACCATCAGTGCAGAAGCAGCAGTCACAACCACAGCCACCTCCTCCACAGCAGCAGCCCCCTCCTCAGCAGCCCTCCCCACAGGCCCTGCAGTACTACCAGCACCTCCTGCAGCCCATCAGTCAGCAGCAGCCACCTCCTCCTCAGCAGACCCCACCTCAGGTCCTTTCACAGCAAAGAGTGGCAAGCAAGTGGCTCGGCACCTCCGGGCAACAGCCTCAACCGCAAGGCCCCCCAGCAGGACTGTCACCCCTGGGTCCAATCGGGCAGTGGGGCTCTCCTGGACTGCCAGATCTGAGCTCGGATCTGTACAGTCTGGGCCTGGTCAGCACCTACATGGACAGTGTCATGTCAGAAATGTTGGGTCAGAAGCCGCAGGGGCCCCGCAACAACACTTGGCCCAACAGGGACCAGAGTGAAGGGGTGTTTGGAGTCCTGGGAGACACGCTGCCCTTCGACCCAGCAGGTGAGATCCACCTCCACTTTTACATGCCCATGAGGTGAACTTTTTCTACCCCAAAATCTGGGAAATGATTTGCTGGGGACTTACAATGGAGTTATAGTTAGTTATTCATTATACCAGGAGCCTAATGTTCAAAACAGGGTTTGGGTGTGTTACCCTAAGTGTCATAAAAGAAATGTGATTGTTGTAGGCATCAGTTGATAACAACGTGAAGGGACTACTATACAAGGGTTATTATCCTACACAAAGGCAAGATCATTACATTAAAGTGCTCATATTTTGCTCATTTTCAGGTTCATAATTGTATTTAGAGGGTGTACCAGAATAGGTTTATGTGGTTTCATTTTCAGAAAACACCATATTTTAGTTGTACTGCACATTGCTGCCGCTCCTCTTTTCCCCCTGTGTGTTGAGCTTTCTGTTTCAGCTACAGAGTGAGACAGCTCACGTTTGTTCCATCTTTGTTGGGAGTCACACATGCGCAGTAACTAGGTCAGCACAGCTAGCTAGTTAGTTGCAGAGTATGAGGGAGTGCCATGCTAGCAGCTAGGCGAGCATTATAACGTGTGTTACAAAGTGACGCACGTTTGTCACGGAAGTAAAGGCTGGACTACAACAGAGCTGTTTGGAGCAGTTTGTGAACAGTGTTTTCTGTTGGAGATGGTAAGTCCCTTTGGGGTGGACTTTGGGCTTTTTCACTTTGTAAACCTATAACATGCACAAAAAAGATATATAACACAATATAGGAAAGGGAAAAAGCCAAAAAGCATAATATGAGCACTTTAAAGTAATGCAGTGTAATGGCAGTAGAGGTAACTGATGTCGCTGCTTATTTTTGTCTTCAGCCAAAGCACTCTAAAGTGATGTTAAGAGAGTAAATCGCAAAGAAAAGATCAGGATGGTCACAAGTTAGTCAAGGCCAAACTGCATAGAAGAAAATTATTATTAGGCTTTATTCAGTGCATTCAGTATGGCAGATATCTTGTAAGAGGTATGTTAAAAGCCATTACTATGCAGTACAGATGTCATGTCGTGCTGCCAGTCAGTGCATAGTAAAATAATATATTTGATACTATTATATACCATTCAAGCAGATTTCAGACAACGTTGGACTCTGCTCTGAGTAACATAATCAATGTAGGTCAGATAGTGTACGAGCAGCTGTTTTTCGCCTGCAAGTTGACAATTTATGCTGGATTTGTCATGTGTCGCTTGCTATTTTTACAGTGCAGCAGACTCTTTTGATTAGAGTCCAAGCCTATTGTGCGGAGTTGACTTACGGCTATTGTGATTTTTCTGCTATGGTAGACAGTCTGGCCAAACGGATTGAGCTCCAGCGAGTGAAAGAGAAAAGCTGAGGGTGTCGGAAACTCATAGTTATGTTTATCCTCCCTTTCCATGAACAGTTGGCTCTGACCCAGAGTTTGCACGTTACGTTGCTGGCGTCAGTCAGGCCATGCAACAGAAACGGCAGGTGCAGCACATCCGTCGCCCTAGCAACACGCGCAGCAACTGGCCAATGCCTGAAGAGCAGCACAGGACCTGGTCCCACCCAGAGTACTACAGCGAGGGGTATGTATCTGTACCTGACATTTCCCTTTCCTCACTGACCCACTGCTATATATAAAAAAAAAAAAATAATTATATATATATATATAATTTTTTTTGTGGTTTTAAAACCACACCTTTTATTAGTCAAACTGACATTTTAACATGCGCACGAATACAAGCAGGAAAGAAGAATAAGAAAAGATGGAATTAACATCAAAAAGATTAGTGATATACACACAGCATCATGTTGCCATGGGCAGATGACACCCACAATGTGTTATGGGTACATCTTGATGAAAGTCTTTCCCTGGTATCACCTTTTTTAAATGTAGACAACGCAACTCAATACGGAGTCGTTTTTAGGCACACAATTTTCTACCAATCTCTTCCGCTCTCATCTCAATCTGACAGATTAAAAAAAAATAATAATCAAAATAAAACGCAGAGACACGCATATAATGGCACCTTTTCAGGAGGATTTGTTTTGGGCAGCAGTATAGTGCTGAACTGTTGGAGGGTCATTTAAAGCTTAGTTTCGTCATAGTGCACAATAGTGTTGAGCGATGTCCTGAATGAATTATTAATGTGGCAGACATCATCGATATGTGAGGCATTTACCATGTTAATCATAACTGTTGACATTTAATTCAGCCCACAAGTGTGAGACAACACCATCCTGCTTAGAGACTAATCTGAGAAAGAAGGATGATGTAAACAGGGAGCCATGACTGCAGAGGCATCTCACTTGTAAACGCTGAGCAATAATGTTGTAGTTTATGAAAAGGATTTCAACATTTGAACCACTTTAATACAGCAATTGCCATGAAATAGCAAGAGATCCTGTAGAAGCTGCTATATGTTGAGATATATATATATATATATATATATAGTCATCAAATGCCACTGAATCAACAGTTACATGTAACCAAGACGTAGATGATGCTTAGGTGTCTTTTAACCCTACAAATCGAGAAGAGAGGTAAACTTTTACGATTTCATAAATTACCGATTTTTCTTTATTGTCATCAAGGTGTTTTAGACATCCTCAAATACATTTGAACCTGTGATTCCCTAAAATACCACATTGTTGATAGTATAACGGGAACAGTGCTGACACCTCCTCTGGTTGTGTCCTCAGGGAGGCCGTAAACAGCAGCTGGTCAGCCAATCAGGGCGACTCGGCCAGCTCCAGCGACGAGACGTCTTCAGCCAACGGTGACAGTCTGTTCTCCATGTTTTCTGGGCCGGACCTTGTAGCGGCAGTTAAACAAAGGCGGTAAGTCCCAAACTCAGCCACCGGCTTGGATTTTTCTCGTCATCTTCAGTCAGCCAGCTTTACCATTGAAGGCTGCACTGATAATTGGCATACAATGTGATTAACTGAATTTCTTTTGGTTGATATTTCACACTCTTATTGCTGACGTGGCTCAATCTAAATGTCTCTGTTCTCAGAAAACACAGCTGTGGTGAGCCGGAGGTGTGCACCCTGCCCTCACCACCACTCCATCACATGTGCGATGATAACCAGGTAAAGTATGACCCTCCCCAGTATTCAGAGCTCTGGGCATGGATGGAGCGGAGCTTTTAACCAGTGTTGACACTTTGCAAACTACTCGTGGGAAGACATTTTTTTTTTTTTTTTTTTTAAATGTTATTAGCTTTTTTTGCCATCAAGAAAGCGTTGGAAAGCGTTGGAATTAGTTGTACATTTGTCCTAATTTGACGGGATTGGTCAAATCTTGTTTGAACTTGATTGGTTTTTGATTGGTTATTGACCTTGTCAACTTTGCTAATGGGTCCACTGTGTTCCACAGGACAGCAAAACTAAAACCTGGCCTCCCAAAGCGCCATGGCAGCACTCCACCCACACAAACACCATGCCCAATCCCAGCTCTTCCTTGTACCAGATGAACATCCCCCCTTCCTCCCAGTGGAGCGACTCCATGCAGATCCTGCAGTCTCCTGTATGGTCCACGGCCAGCGACTGCTCCCCTTCCACCGGCATCTCCTCTGGTTTTCCCTTCACCCAGCAGCAGCAGCAACAGCAGCAACACAAACCCATGACCAAGGGCTTCAAATCCTTCCCCCTCAAACATGAGCACAGGCCCTCCTACCTTCACCAGTACTGATCAGTCTAATGTCGAGCGAGTCCACGGTGAAGTGCCACAGAGAGCCTGTGGCTCTGTGAGATGAGCCACTGAGTGGGCCGAGCTGCAGCCATTACAGTCCACACCCACTGAATTGGAAGATTTCAAAGCCTCAGAGGCAGAATTAAGTATACACACTGGCTCAACATTTTTGTATCTATATTTTTCCATGTCAAACATCCCCATTCGAAAAAGAGACGTCTTTTGAAGGAATTGTTTTTTTTTTGTTTTTTTTTAAACGACAGGTGCATGTGTCACGCAGGCAGCAGTTAGTCTTGTGGTCGTTTCTCTGTCTGTCGAGCTGACGTCTCCTCAGACACGAGCTGGAGACGTGCACGGCCGTCACCCACTTGCTTCTGCAGCTGAACGTGTGTGTGTGTGTGTGTGTGTGTGTAAATGAGAGGATTTCAAGGGGGCAGGGGGCTTGAAATGCTCTCATTTTGCCCATAATAAATATACTGTGTCTACATAGCTGTAACTGCCCAATCTCACGCAAGATGACTCAGAATACAGCTACCATCTACTGTTTCATAGCTTGTAAAATACTGAAGTTGATATATAAATATTTAGTTCTTTTTATTAAGAGGCTTTGAGCAGGCTCAGCATAAATATAGTAAGTCACTGCAGAGGTGTAATTTGAGAGAAATACACTACTTTTTCAAACAACTGACCAGAGTTAAGAATTATAGCAGTAACTATGTGCCATGTTGGTATTGATAGCACTTGCAGAATATTATTCCCAACCAAAGCGTTGTTCAGAAGATGAATGGTGCTGAAGAGATAAGAGGCGGTCTGAGATTATTGATAAGCGGTGAAGTTGCACACCCTATTGGATGAGAGCATTAGGGAACATCTTCACACCCAGAAGCGCAGTCATTTCCTCCTCTCTAATTGGCAGTTGTTTGCTCCAGATTGACACTAACTCCCATAAACCTAACTTTAGTTCCGTTTAATAATACAATATTTTTCTTGTACAATTATTGACAGTATTAATCTTATTTTTGTATTTTCTTACATGTTATACCATTACTGTATGTTAGTATTCTTGTAGGCATATTGCATAAAACATTATTTTCCACCTCCCAATATGTGAAAAAGCACATTTCTTTCCTACAGAGTTGAACTACACCATCTATCTATAAAAGTTACCAAATATGCCACGCTAAACACTAAAACATTGTGTGTTTAGGGTGTTTTCGAGCCCTCGTTTCTTCGGTTTCTATGGCAATGGGCTGTATTTAAAAAGCCCAGAATGTTATCTTTTTGTGATGTTTGCGGATGCCAATGTTGCCTGTATTTATGAAATGACACCATGTTTTCAGAAAACTAACATACTTAACATGTTTACAGAGAATTGTTTGCTGTATATACATATAAATATATATCTTTTTATAGTTAATGTGCTTTGCACAATCAAGATATAGGGTTTGTTGCTTTTTGTCTGTGTTATCTCCCTAACTGTTGCAGCCTTTTTTTTAAAGACATTACAGACCTTGGACTGTAACTGTTAGCTTCTCAGCTGTGTCAAATGGTTTACTAGTGGCTTCTACAAAATAAAAAAAAATATAAAAAATAAAAAACATGTTTCCCTGATAGAAGATATGAAGGGGGACTGCTTGGCTTATGTTGCTTATTGTTCTCTTGAGCTGGCAACTGAAACTTTCCAAGTGTACCAGCAATGCAAAAAATGAATAAAAATGACTAGCAATTCAAAATGCTGTCTTTGTAGTTTATCTGCTTAAAAGCTGCTCACTTTTATCCTTGAATTTTTTATCTTCAAACTGTCCTCAGCTCCTGCTGGAAACATTTGATATATTTGAGCATCCTGTGACCTGATCCAATCTGGTCTCTGAACAGAGTGATTTTAGAAACTGACCCCAAGAGCAATTTTCAAAAATAGATTAATAAAAGTTTTAATGTACAATTCATACTAAAATGACTTTTAATTCACAGAATTTTTTTTCTTCACATAATATACACTCACCTAAAGGATTATTAGGAACACCTGTTAAATTTCACGTTAACGCAATTATCTAATCAACCAATCACGTGGCAGCTGCTTCAACGCATTTAGGGGTGTGGTCCAGGTCTAGACAATCTCCTGAACTCCGAACTGAATGTCAGAATGGGACAGAAAGGTGATCTAAGCGAGTTTGAGCGTGGCGTGGTTGTTGGTGCCAGACGGGCTGGTCTGAATATTTCAGTCTGCTCAGTTACTGGGATTTTCACACACACACACACACACACACACACACACACACACACACACACACACACACACACACACACACACACACACACACACACACACACACACACACACACACACACACACACACACACACACACACACACACACACACACACACACACACAACCATTTCTAGGGTTTACAAAGAATGGTCTGAAAAAGGAAAAACATCCAGTATGCTGCAGTCCTGGGGGGCGAAAATGCCTTTTTTATGCTAGAGGTCAGAGGAGAATGGGCCGACTGATTCAAGCTGATAGAAGATCAAATAACTGCTCGTTACAACCGAGGTGTGCAGCAAAGCATTTGTGAAGCCACAACACGCACAACCTTGAGGTGGATGGGCTACACCAGCAGAAGACCCCACCGGGTACCACTCATCTCCACTAAAAATAGGAAAATGGGGCTACAATTTGCACGAGCTCACCAAAATTGGACAGTCGAAGACTGGAAAAACGTTGCCTGGTCTGATGAGTCTCGATTTCTGTTGAGACATTCAGATGGTAGAGTCAGAATTTGGCGTAAACAGAATGAGAACATGGATCAGTCATGCCTTGTTACCACTGGGCAGGCTGGTGGTGGTGGTGTAACAGTGTGGGGGATCCCTTTTCGCCTTCAGAACTGCCTTAATTCTTTGTGTCATTGATTCAACAAGGTGCTGGAAGCATTCTTTAGAAATGTTGGCCCATATTGATAGGCTAGGGTCAAACTGTATTAGTATGGTGTTCCTAATAATCCTTTAGGTGAGTGTACATTCAATATAGCATTATTGAGCTGAAGTACCAGTGGTCCTTGGTATGGGTAATATTACTGAAAACTATTAGGTTTAATAAATATATTTTCTTGTGATGTAAAATCGTTTCCAACCACATTGTCAAATATTTGACACCCCATCCCAGCTCCACTGAGAGAAGCTGCCATCATCATGTCCCTCCATGCCCATTCACAGTTGGTGTTGATGTTTCATTAGATGTAGACTGTCAACAGAAACAATAACAGAGTATTAGGAATAGGCAACGAGTCAAGGGAACGCTACCGATTATTGTATTACTGCAGTAATTACTCGTTAATTGTGCGATTTGTTTTTACATTTGAGGAGGGAAGCGTGTTGTCTGGGCTGGCATCAGCTATGGTTGCCAAATATACGATGTTGCGGTGCAGGATCTGTTGGTATCTGTTGAAAAAGAGGAAAAACATCCGCTGAAAGTACCCCAAAAAAAAAGACAGGCGCATCAGCACGAGTCACACCACTGGACAGTGTGCAGACTGCAGACAAATGCTGCATTACTGTGCTAACTACTATTATGAATACACGTTAGCTAAGCTGGTGGCAGGGCACTGAGGGTTGTTTTAACTTACTGTACACATTCCACTGCCCGTCCTTTCTGCATGTACTCAGTGATGCATCGTATTAACTGGTCGTTTTCATCCAGCAACTGGGAGGGACAGAAAACAAAAGATGAACCGACCTGACTAATACAGCAGCTAATATGTCGATTTAGTCAGACGTTAGCCAATCTTGGAAACAATAAAGCCACTGTGTGCAACAACAACTATTTCACAAAGTAAAGAACTAAATTACTGTTGGTATTTAGCATGAATGGAGCCTAAAGTGTAAACAAAGAGTGAAGTAAACTAACGTTGGCGAACAAGTTAGCTAGCGGCTAGCTAGTTGCTAAAGCTCGCACCATATGTGAATGTAAGGCGATATCATAGCTAAGCTAACAGCTGCCGTTAGTTAGCCGCTTCGTTTAATATCCTTTACTTGTGTCTTACCCTCTGTATTGTTTCTTGGTTAATTTTCGCCTTTCCTCGGAGTTTCTTTGGCACAAAGACAATCGACATTTTGTGTGGCTAATCGTAGTTGGTTTGCCACTTGTTTGTGTTTACCATAGACAGTAGGCTATATAAGGTGTTTACAACAGAACGCTTCTTCTGCGTTACTTTGTCTTCTTCTTTGATTGTATTGATCGACGACCATGTCATTGTTGTTGTACTACCGCCATCTTCCGGAGAGCTGTAGTCTAGCAATCCTGAACTAAAAAGTACTATTTTCTGTTAACCCGGCGTGTTTCCGACATTGGAGGCCTTTAAATACGGCTCGATTCCTTTCAAAGTAGTTCGTGGGTTCGTAGGTAGTTCGTGGTCCAGGTGTGACGTAATTAATGTATAGAGATGATCCTTGATAAAGACCTTGATTGTCTGGTGGAGCGTGCGCCCATACACTATTTCCACTGGACGCAGAACGTCTGCGGACCAGCTCCGCTGCGGAACGGCTGCGTGCTCCGCCGTCCGTCAATACCCACTAGGTCCGGATTTGTTGCGGCACGGCTGCGGCCACGACTGACAGCTGTAGTCACGAGGACCCACAATATGTCGCGAATTCACGTAGAATAGAACCACAAAACCAACAACAGTTTGTTTCCATCCAGAGGAGTAGAGGGGAAACAACTCTGTGCTGTGTTTTCAAGGTGTAGTGCAGGGAAATATGATCCGCCGTGAGCACGGTGTATTTTACTTTGAAAATTAACCGGATTTGTATTTTGTTTCTGTGCTCGACTTCCTGTCCCGCACTATCTGCCGTGTGCTGAATTGCTGCGGAGCTCTCCGGCGTCCGGCAAAAATAGAAGCTCTGCGTATCTGCTCCGGAGGGCTGCGGACCGCCGGAGCTGGGACGGAGTAGGGACGCAGACGTTCCGCAGTCAGTGGAAATACACACATTGACTTTAATGGGAACCTAATGACTCCGTCGACGTTCCGCAGACGTTCCGCATCCAGTGGAAATTGCCGGTTAGTCCTCGACGCAGCGGTCGGGGGTTCGATTCCGACCTGCGGCCCTTTGCTACGTCCTTCATGTCTAAAGCTGTCCTTTCTAATAAAGGCCTAAAATGCCAATACAAAAATCTAAAAATAAATAAATATAAATTCAAATTATTAAAATAATCTCAAAAAGGAAAAGCAGGATATCCTCACATTTGTGAAGCTGGAACCATGTTTTGCATGAAAATTACTTCAAAACAGTTGCTGTCATTAGTTACTAATAGTTCTGTCAATTGACTAATCGTTTTAGCTGTACTTTGTCGTTGGGTAGTTCAATTAAAAAGAAAATATATTTTATATGCTCGCTATTTTTTTGTATGCAAACATCTTGATTGGCCAAGTAACTAAAGCTGCATGTTAAATAATTGTAGTAATAAAGTACAATATTTCCTTCTGAAAGTAGAAAGCGCCATGAAAAGATTCATGTAAAGCACAGGTACCTTAAATTTGTACTTAAGTACAGTAAATGCACTTATTAACAACCCACCACTGGCAATGTTTAATCAAATGTTAACAAGGTGAAAATGTGACTTGATGGATGTTTTTTTATGTGGAGTATTTAACCTACCGTGTCCCATCTTTACCCTGTTCATTGTCTGCAATGGATGAATCCTTGTGCATATACGTTAGAAATACTTCAATTAACCAGCACATATGTCCCCAGAGGATAACATTTTGCATTTAAACACTCCATGAACTGACCTCATGTGCCACCCTCAGGCCAAAATGCCAAAACTGACCGAGGACCAGCTGTGACCCCTCGTAGGATCTGTGAAGAATTCTCTTAATATCCCTAAAAGAAATCGTCATAGCAACAATATCCCTAAGAGAAAGTCATAGCAACTGTACAGTAATTTGAAAACGCTCAAGAAAATACTGTGTGCGAGTGTAAATGCAGCCATGATTAGTTTTTTGTTTTGTATAACCCAAAAACAAAACACAGATCACAGTGAGAACGTCTTCATTTTTCTCCAACGTGCGGTGAGTTTCCGTAGATTTTCTTCTAAACACACTTGTTTTCTGCCTGGATGCACTTTGAGGAGACAGTGAATGGATACTGTACTTTATATTTCATTTACATATAAACCATCAAGTAAACACTTTGGTAAATATGTGTAAATGGTTTAAATATTTAACTATTGACCTGATTTCATTTGTGATAACCCTTTGACATGTTATGGCCATCCTGTGAAGGAGTAGGGACAGTGCAGCCCTTCTATTGGTATTAATTACACCTGTGGTTTTCTTATGACATGTCAAACTGTCTGATGTGAAACTGTAATTATTAAGTCATACGATACGATGTAATCATTCACATTTGACTGAGTATTTCTCAAACTAAATTGGAAATAAGTAAGTAGTGGAGGTAAGTAGGTAGTAATAGATAGTTATACATGTATGGCCATTGGCCACACAATCAAAAATATTTTTTCTGATTTATATTAAATAAAATGAGATGCAGTAAATAAGCTCAAGTAACACTTTTTTTTTTTAAATTGGTCTGAGAATGATGACACTAAGGGATTACGTGGGCAAGTGTACCTTCTTGTCTTGTCTGCTGAAGACCACTGTATGAACACACAATTTGTATAAAAAAAACCAGGCAATTTCAACAACTAATAAACAAATAAAAGGGAGGCTCAGAGATATGCATTGCAGAAGAAGTATTCTTAAAAATTCAGGAACATTTAAAAGTTCAAAAAAGAGACATGGATATTGTACAACTCTTTATTTTACATAAAAACTTAATTTTGCTGATATTCTCATGAAAACAATTCCTGGTTTACGATTCCAGTGACTGGAAGGAGTAACAAACATATGAAAACATGTCAGTTTGTAATACTTTTAGTCTCAAATTCTGTCTTGCTGGTTATTGCGAAAAGCCCACCTCAAGTGATGGTTCCTACGGCTATCATGCAGTGATCAGCAACCCGTGCGATATCCAGTTAAAGAGCACATTTTCAACTGGGTTGCTTTGTTCTAAACAACCACAGCTACTGAGAAGGATCTAGACTTGTAGTGCTATCAATACTTTTGTCGACTTTTAAGTTTAAGTTAAAGGGAGAGCTATAAAAATTCACCACTCTGAAGGCACTCCCTAAAGTACGAACAAATCAGAGCCAAAAACACAAAAATATCCTCTGCCTAAACAAACTGGCACCACATCCAGGTCACGGCCCTTTGTTCGCAAGTTGGTAAAAAAAAGAAATTAAAATAAAATTCAACCCAGAGAACAATACCATTGACAACAACGCAACAAAGAAAATGCTACAACCAAGCAAGAGGGCTGATATCTATCAGACATTTTGAACATACGTTTTGAGACAGTATCATCATTCAATCATAAACAAGATTTCCCATTTTCAGTAAACAATCCTTACAGCAACTGCAAGCACAGTGGAAAAAACAATGCTGATGACCCACTGTAACACGAGTCAAAGGATGCTCATAACAAAACAACATGCATTAACGGATGGCTCAGTATGTTTTGGACACAGAATGGTAGATTTGAGGTACTAAAATGAGAAACCATGTACTTAAGAGGCGCTCAATTATTTTTTTTCCTCAACCAAATGCTCACTTTTCTTTTTGGCAAAATAGCAGAGCTTTAAAAAAAAAAAAAAAATCCAAATCTATCTTGTTCAAGGCCATTCTGACTGCAGGTTTTAACTGAATACACTCAAGGCTTTCCTTTCCTACGAACTTAGTAATGGAAATAGTAATGATGTTCCTCTTTCACAGACACAAATCATGGGAATGCTCCTTGTTTAGTCAACTATATAAAAACAGACCCGATCAAAAACAATCTACCGTCAACATAACGTTTCTAAAGCTAATGCCGTAAACCCCATTAATCAATCAAATGGCTAGTTCGTATTGATCGCCTGCATTAGCCCCTGATCAGACAGAGCGCATTTTAGCACCATAGGTCCGCTTTTTGCACCTCACACTTTTGAGTGCCCTGAACGCCTCAAGTTGAAGAAAAACTTCTCAATTCAGAGCAAAAAAGTGCCCGACGTCGTTTCACTTCAAAGCAAAATAATGGTTGGCTGAGGACAGGCGATTCGCCGTTTGCCTAGCAAGATTAACACAAAGACGCAACTAGCATCACGTTGTCTGGTCGGGGCGTCTTCAACAGAAAAGGCAGTGCGGCGCGCCTCGCGTTTTACAACCTGCAAATGCGCTCCGTCCGATCGGGGCTTTAGGCTGCCGCCATTAACAAGCACACAGTTCCAGCCACACACCTAAAGCCGAAACGTATAATTCATCTGATGTGGGAGGGTTAAGGGGTCAAACTATGATCTACGCGATTCTAAATACGGAATGCACATTTCTAAATACTACAAGTGAGTCCGTCTGGTGAGCCACAATTTGCTGGAGGGGGCACCAAGTTGAAGATGAGATAGATGTACATTCATTCATTACAATATTCAGTTCAGATTGTTTCTTTCAGCTGGCTTTGATCTCACTACTTCATTGAGAATAAATTGATGTCCAATAAAAAAGGTTTCCTGCAAACTGGGTAAAAAAATACTGAACACATGGCAACCAAGCTAAGCAAGTCTGAGCAGAGAAAACTACGGTGCAACAGGCAAAGCAGTGAATTTTGGTGCCGACGTACGTCTTAAGATCAAAAACTGAAATAAAATAAAAAATAAAGCTATCGATCACATGGACTGTGATCCACTCACAGTATCAGTGGGCGTTTCTGCATACAGCTTTCAATATCAAAGACAATTTCAGTAAGAAATAAAACTTGACTGATGCAAAAATACAGACTTACTCCAAAGCAAGGTATTTACACATGTTCTAGTCCATCTGATGACTGCTTGTCAAAAAAAAAAAAAAAAGTCTGGGGCAAAAAAATAATATAATTAAAAAAAGCCTAATTCTCACAGTGGAGAAAAGGGAGCTGCACTCTCACCCCCTGATGTAAAGTAGTCGGCCCTGGTGCTGGTGACTGAGAGGATGTCTTCATTCTTTTTGTCAAATATTGAGACCAAAGATTTCTTCAACAGGAATAATTTCATGATAATGGGGTTAAAATTATTTGAGGATCCATCGCTGCAGTACTATGCAGCCACCTTGTTGTCCTTCTGAAAAAAAAAAAAAAAAACGTTTAGAACAGCCATACATTGTTCTCTTTTTTTTCCTACATGCTGCACTTGACTGATCTGAGCTCCTAAGGACGATAGATTTACCCTGTATTCAAAATCAGAGAATTCCCGGCCTCCTCTGCCACCTCTGAATCCGCCTCTGAAACCAGGCGGAGGACCCCGGGGTGGCCCGAAGGAACCTCTGCTCAGTGGTCGCCCGCGGCCTCCACGGGGCCCCATGAAGCCT
>NC_135855.1:34072966-34125466 GCF_031162955.1 Sander vitreus
CTTGTGAAATGTAAATGCAGTGCTGGTTTTTCAACTTGTAGCTGATGTAAGTGTCACGTCATGAGAAAATGTCAATCTGATCCAATGTAAAAGCTGAAGACGCACATGTCCTGGCAGGTTTGCCGTCATTGCCCTATAGGAATCAGGTGTTTTGAGGCCGTACCTTTCAGTTTGAGCTTGTTCTGGAGCTCTTTATCGATCTCATCTTTGTTGAACTGGGCGTTGGCAGTCTCAAAGTCAAAGTCCTCTTCAAACTTCATGGCGCCATCCCTACGTACGTTCACTGTACCTCTGCTGCGGTTTCCTCGTCCACGGCCACGGCGGGTGATCTGAGCCCCAGCTGAGAAATGAACAGGGGAAAACTGAAATCCAGCAATGCTCCAACAAGCAACATCTAGGCCTACACTGCAGTCCAAAATATTGGGACAGTGTTACGCTCGCCTTATACTACAGCACAATGTATTCAAAATGAAGCCATGCCTTAAGAGATTTAAGTGCTTTAATTTGAGGATGTTAACATCCACCTCAAATAGTGTCAGAACTGCAGCCATTCCAATATATCACCCCCCCTATATGTGCCAAAGTTAAACTAACAAAACAAAACAGTAAGTCATCAAGATGTAATAATATTTGGTTGTGAATCTTCTTTCAGTCAGTGACTGGCATTAGTCTACAACCCGTAGACATCAGACTCCTCATGGCTTTCCTGGTAATGTTCGGCCACAACTCCAAACACCTTTAAAGCTGACTGTCAGCACTTTAACCTCATTGTTCTGTCACATTCAATCCAATGTGTTAGACCACAGAAACAGACACCGTCCAAATATGTTTGGATTGCACTGTGGATTTGGAATTGATCGACTAAAAAAAAAAAATGTATACTAGGAGATTAGTAAAAATTAAACAAGATATAACTAATGACGTAATCCCAGTAAACCTTGTTCTGTCCATACATTTAAATTATTACTACTACTAACAACACTAATGAAAACAAATATTTTTAGTGCAGGTAAAATAGTGTGTTAATAACTACATACCAGCTTGACGCTTGTTGGGGTCTCGGTTTTCAAGAGCAGCTTTTTCATGATCTGGCTGGGACACCTTCTGAACCTCAGGAGCTGAACAGCAAAAAGACCATTTACCATCAATTTAACTGAAGGTAAAGTGGTGAGGCTCTAACAAATGCCACTCTCTCATGTATTTTGTGAAGCACTTTGTAACCTTGTTTAGGTAAGTGCTATACAATGGGTTATTATCTACATGCATTAGCACACAATGGCAACTTGATAAAATATGCTGACTACCTCAGACATGACACAGATTCAGCAAACGTTTATAGTTGTGGAAAATAACCATGAGAAGTCAATGTATCGTCACCCTTTCTCTGCTCCAGGAGGTCTGGGGGCTTCTGGCTGCCAGCGCTGCTGCTGGTGGGTCTGGGAGCTGCCGCCCCCGTCTGACTCCTCTGTCCTACAGGTGCAGGTGGTGCTGGGGCAGCTGAGGGTGGGGCCTTCACCACCTGCTCCAGGGTTGGACGTTTGGTTAAAGAGTCCAGCTGGGGGCTGGTGCGCCCTGCAGAAAACAGCGGAGTGAGATTCAAACTATACAAACTTTTCTTACAAGCGGGGGCAGCACAGTTTATCTTGCAGCAGCTGACAGAGGCAATGACAGTGTGGGGATACACCTAATGTCGAGTAATACAACATGACATTCAACATGACGTATATGTGGCAAAGTACCTGGAAATAATTACTGTAACTCTGACCAGGAAGGTTCTATCATTTCCATATATTGGAAATGAACAACACTGACATCTAATATTTACTAATATGCCAACGTATGTAATGTCTAATTTGTCAATGTATTTGTAAAGCAATCAAATAGTTTGACAACAAATACGGACTGCTTGATTGTTCATTAAAAACGTTTAGACAAATCATGACAGTAAATATGAAAGACAAATCTACAGCTTCTAACCTTGACATTAATCCACCAAAAGTCCTTTGAGCACAGAATTAGAGCTTGGGAATATAAGCAGAATTCATATCACAATATTCTAAAGATTGAGAAACTGTAGAGAAAGACAGGGGACGACGAAGGGGTAAGAGCTAGGCTAAAGCTAACGGTCTCTTGTGGAAAAAAAATGGCTGAACTGCGCTTGCGGATCACCACTCACAGATGGATTAAGGACTGCAACATCATGATTTTCACGGAAAAACATGGTAAGAACAGCGGCGTTCCCTAAGCTTAGGGACGCTAAGCCCTCCGGTCTCATTTAAATCTTCTTTATCATTGGAGTTTTACAACAGCCAGCATCCGCAATGTTGCATTGCTGCCACATTCTCCATGTGCTCCACATCCATTACAAGAACAAAAATCGACTTACGCCTGCCTTGTCACTTGAAATAGGCAATTATCCCAGATAACAGTTTGTGTCAATTTTTGTCACAAAAATAAAATCCTATCATCATGTGGGAACATGATCCATTTTCACAGCCTCCCTCTGTGGTGCATCCTGTGAATCCATACAGTGAATAGACACATATTTTGAACAACGCTTTACCTCCTGCTCCAGCAGATACAAACTGCTGAGCTGCAAGGGGCGTAACACCAAACTGGCTGTACGGTGGGACAGGGGCCTTGCTGAGTGGAGCATAGGAGCCAGCCGACTGGAACGATGGTCCTGCTGCGGCATTGGTGGATCCAAGTGACGACTAGAAAAACAAATACACAGTCAATTGAAAAACCATGACACCAACTGCCAAAAACAGCACCGTCGCACAAATTCACATGGGGTACAAATAAACAAATAGGAGCTGGAGGTGTTGTTATTTTAACCACATTATGGAACTACTTTGGTCTCAGCAAAAAGCCAACTTCTCTGAAGAGGCAAGTGTCCCAGTCCTCAGTGTCTATGCCTTTTTGGACCGACAACATCTAGACTTAGCCATGGAACTATGTTGTTAGTTCAAATTGTTATTAGTGCAAAGTAAATTGCACTTTGAATGCAATTCAGGTGCTAAAATGTGATTGGCTATGTTCCTAACCCATTTCTTATTTTGCTTAAGATTTCTATGTTTAAACTGTTTCGGCATCAGATGAAAAGCACAGGTGTAATCAATAACAATCAATGATGGCTGAATTCTATTTGGTGAGCCAGTTATAAAGCCCTTGCACACAGACCTTAATGAAATGGAGCCATAATTAATGTTATTAGACACACCTGTGTCTTTGCTACGGTGACAAGTCAAAATGTCTTTTTTGAGCCTAAGCAGCAGGTGATGATTTGATTGCGTTTCATGACAATAGCATTTCGACAAAAGTCTAAAATTGAGATATTGTGGTTTTGAGTTCTCGTGTATAAATACATAAGTCAAATTTGAAGAAAATCTTTATTACTTGACAGCATTTATTTTTAAACTGCGGCGATCTTTCTAATAAATAAAAAAAAATCACACCATGCTAATTATAACTGAAGTAGGGTGTTTGTCCATGTTGCCCATATGTAGGTTTCTGCACTGCTTTTAAAGTTTTATTAATAGCAGTGAACATATCTAATATAAAAAAAGATATATATTTTGTGATATATACTACGTATGTAGGTTATACATTTGATTCTAGACTTGTATATACATGTACATTCTTGTTCATTCATCCAAGTATATTTTTCAGTAGTTCTGGCTTTTTTTTTTTTTTTTTAAATCATGGCTATCTTATTTTAGTTCATCTTTATTATTTCTAGTAAATTTCTTGTATTTTTGGTTTGTGTGTGAGTATGTGTGTGTATGTCCTTGGTAATTTGCTACTTGTAACAGTAATTTCCCAATTTGGGATTAATACAATCAATCAACCAACCAACCAACCTATCTACATTTGCCAAACTAAAAGAATACACCTTTTTCACAGCAGACATTTTGAGATCACAGGTGTTACTATTAAGAGTAAATGATGACTCTCGCCTACCCAACTGTCCCAGAAATTTTGATAGCAAGCCAGCATGCACAATGCATGAACCCCAAAGAAGTTACCTTAAAAGGCTTTAGTCCTTAAAGCTTTCCTATGACTTAGAAAACATACAAAATGTGTGACAAATGTCATTTTATAGTACAAGAATGCAATATAAATTAAGTTACCTGAACTATAGCAGGGTCCTGAGGCAGGGAGCTAGTGGCTTTGGGTGGCTCACAAACTGTAAGGTCTTTAATATCACTTCCTCTGAAGATGATGTACTCAAACACTTCCTCTCGAGGTGGAACAGGCCTTTCAGTAGGCCGGTCTTCAGTGCCAAAGGAGCGAACTGTTGGGAAAATTCACAGGATAATTAAAATGACTTTATACAATTACTTTTTTTTTTTTTTTTTTTTTAAATTGAGGCGTAATAGGTTATGTCCTTTCTGTGTAATATATCCACGTTTGAAATGTATTGTCTATCACAGGAATGATACAGTATACTTTTTAATACTATAGTGATGCACAATTTTATTGTGAAATGCATAATAACGTATCACATCTCTTCAAGGAAATGTTCACATTGCAACAACAACAAAAAAGAAATGTAAATGAGCCAGAGTTAACCTAGAATATTATTTTTAATAATTTTTTTTCCCCTAGCCACATATCAAATTGGCATTCAACAATACAATGTATAAAACCACACTAAAGTGACTTTTGAAGAATCAACTATTACTTTACTAAACAAATTGACAGCTAATTTGTCAGGTTTGCAGGGTTAGGCTATATGTCTCGCGTTATAACGTTAGTGTATTAAAATGCGAGGTCATAATCTGAGTTCACTGAACACACTCAATATCACAATCATATTTATTAATGTTACGAAAGTAAGTTTACACTTGCAAGGATTTTTTTTTTTGGCTTGGTGGATTTGGTGCATACAATAAACATTATTAAAAAGGAAATAAACAATAAGACAAAGCACTTCTACAGTCAAGAAAATAAAATACAGAATAGATAAATTATAATTAAAAGTAAATAAAAATACACTAACAAAACAACAAATATATACACTAACCGTTTTAGAAAGGGAAAGAATGAAGACTGTATCGTTTAGTATAATAAAACTAACGTTTGACTAAATATAATTTAGCAAATAACCTGCAATAAAAACTTTAATAAGAAATGTTTGATAGTACCAAGATTTACTCTCTATTATACGGTGTCGAACTTGGTACTACAGTAAGGGCCACATAATATTTAACTGTAGCCCAAAACACAAGGTAAACAAAGGACGCAGTGGTTTAACTACAGCACCACTTAGCTAGCTAGTAGTTGGCTACATAGCTAGCTAACTGCGCTGAAATTAATTACCGTTTTCCATCGCTTAACAGTTTTGTAAGCTATATTATAACCAAATTTGAGTACTTAAGTCCACCTGTCGGCTACTTGACTTACCTTTAGCAAGAGCTACTGTCGAGTTTTCAGTATCAATGGTATACAAAATTCCTTCATAGCGAATCTCGGCCTTGGAGATTAGGCTAATTTTGCTGCCAATGTACGGCGTCCCTCCTCCACTCATGTTTGTCCTCTGATTTTAATAACGCAGTTATTTCCACGGGATCTGTTTCTGTCAAACGAGAGGTCAGATGTGTTACTTTCAAAGCCGTAGTTTAAAGACTACATTACACGGAATGGTAAGCTGCGCCGTGAATAAAGTCTCGCTCGTTTCAGAACTGATTTTCTACCACGACATGGCCGTTTACATTTTCCTTTGCCCGCCGCTAAGGATGCTGGGAAAAAGGCTGTGCCTCATTCCTCTATAGTCACCTCCTCTTCCTCCCGACTAAAGACCCCTAGTATCTTATTTTCTTTATTTATGTTTTGTTGTATGTACTGTCTCTACCTCAAAGCTGTAAACACGTTTTTGACAAATGTACAAACACATTGTGCCTTGATTGTTTGTATGACTTTTGTATAATAAAGATTAAAAAAAAAAAACTCCTCTTCCTCCCACTACTCCCTTTTTCATAAATGATAAAGAGTGATTTGAATCAGTAATACCAATGCAGTTTTGTTCACTTTAACGATTATTTTGAAAGAAGAAAATTAGTCAATTAATGTTTCATAGGGTGGTTAAAAAAGGTTTTGTAATGCAGCCCTTCTATCATATCGCGATATTACGAATATTGCACTGTTGGACGGCCTCTCTCCGCCCTCCCCCCATATTGTGTATAGGTCTATCATAGACTTTTACATGCGGTATATAAAGATACCGATAGAGAATACATTTTAGATGCAGGAAATGTATACCGCATAATGTGCGTTTGACTATAAAATTGCACGATTTTCATTATAAACCCTAAAACTTAGACGCCTAGGAAGTAGCTATGTCACGGATGTCACATATCTTCGTTATGTAACACTATTATAACAGCTCGTCATTATAGTTCAGTAAATCAGCCTTGAAGAAAAATCCCGAAAAATACAACTAGGATGCCCCCTCATCTAATGACGTCAGATCCATTCCCACAATGCATAGTAACACGCAGGCGCACTGTAAAAAGAAAAAGAAAAAAAAGGAAAATAAGACAGCTATCTGTGATCAGAGATGGCGGGCGCCTCCGACCCCCTGGAAGATATGCTCTTTTCAGAGGTGGATGAAAAAGCTGTGAGCGACCTAGTGGGCTCGTTGGAGTCACAGCTTGCTGACCAAAGCAACCCAGCAGGTAAAACAGACGAAAACGGAGGCGCTGGCTCAGTGGCCCCCGCTAACCATCACTTAGGAAAAACGCTGCCAGCTCCAGTGGGCACCACAACACTAGAACAACAACAACAAGGACGGCGTTATAAACCCGAAATGCGCCAGGAGATCAAGTCTAAAGACGTTAGCCTGGATAAAACTGTCACATCTCCTTCTCTGGGCTGTACCCCTTCTTTTGGCGAGCCTCCCACCACTTCGGCTGCTTGTGTGAACGCCACCAGCAGCGGTTCGCAATCACATGGAGCATCCATCACAACACTGACTGCATCTGGTGTGTCAACTTTGGCACCAACGGCAGCCAGCATCAGCACCACATCCAGCCGGGGGTCTAAGGTTAGCCCCGGCACAGGTGAGACGTCGACAGAAGCTAACCCAACGAGAAAACGCATAACCACACCACGGAGGAGCGCTTCGGCTCGGATAAAGAGTTTGAACGGCGCAGCTGTAACGACTAGAAGGAACAGCAACACGGCGGTGGCTGACAACGTTAACATTAGCTCTGTGGATACTAGTGTAACTAACGTTACACCAAACTCTACTTCACCGGGGACATGCTCTATTAACACTTCGACTTTCACCCTATCAAACGCTAACCTCCCCGTAGGGCAGTCGGCTATTGCTCTGGACCGGGGGACTCCTACCATTGCTTTGCATAGACTTCCGAGTCATATTGTAGCGAGTATAGCCCAAAACGGCAACGGGACAAATGTTTCGGCCTTGGTCCAGCAGGTCGCTCGCATCGGACCCATCACCTCCTCAACTTCACAGGGGGACCACAGCAAAACGGTAACAGAAACTGGGGCTTCCAAAACAGACGATTGTCAGTCCAAAATTGTAATGTCAAGCCAGTCTGGTAATGTCAACTCTGTAATAAGCACTGTTCCCTCTGCGCCTTCTGTTGTCACACCAACAACAACAACATCTACAGCAGCAGCAGCAGCTACAACAACCACAACAGTAACCCAGCCTTTGAGGTCTGCTACAGCTGCTGCTTGTGTTACAGGGGTGACAGCAAGTTCTGTATGTGGAACTGGTCAAACTACATCAGTGACTACCACTATTAGCATGGTCAGGCCCACAGCCCCTTCCCCAACACCTGCTGTGGCCACCTCCGCACAGTCTCAGCCCCGTCCTGGACTTACCGCACCTCAAAGGATCGTAGCCCCCCAGCTGATTGTCAGACCACCTCAGCAGCAGACGACCATTCAGCTGCCCCCTGGGTTTACCATCCCACCGGGTAAGGTTTGCAGGAAAGGGAGGAGAGCAACAAGAAGATGCTCTTTACACTTGTGTTAAAATAACTTTACATTACCTGGGGCTCATGAGTTTGGTTGTCAGTAGGATAGAGACTTCTTCAGGATAAGAAGGTTGTGTGTGTGTGTGTGACACATTCTGTTCTGTCCAATGTTTGTCTGAATGTGTTGGAAGCTTTCCAAGTTGTACAGTACATGTTGTATGTGCCATAGAATGGTGCCTGTTCCTAAAGGAAAAACATGCCTTTTGATGTATCTTTTAATACATAGTAGCTGTACTGTGAGTTTTAGCATGGGTGGCCCCATGGGGAATCAAACACTTAACCCAGCCATGATGTGACAACTGAGCCGTGCAAATGGTTACATTTACACCAAGCATCCTAAACGGCACCATGACACAACATAAATGTCACTTTTCTGAAATGAACAAAAAGAAGTAAGACACAACTTACATGAGGTTTGTCGCGAAACTGTGTCAGATGAAATTGATCTGTACATTTGAGTCATTTTGCTCATGCTTTGTTTGTTGATTCCATTAAACTTGTAAACTCGCAGTAAAAAAAACTCTGTAATGTGACAATGCTGTCACACTTCTAGCCCAAGGCAAATTATTGTATCAGTTAACTGACAGGACTCTTTCCAATGATTCCAATCCTGTAGAAATGTGACCAGCAATGTATTCACACACCGTATACTGTTAACAAAACACCACATCCATCTGTGACATAGTTTGGTGAATGGCAGCTACTCTCATGACTGTCACCAACATTTTAAACATTTGTATTTTTGCTCATAGAATACTAATTAGAAGGATCTGCTTTGCCAGGTAAAGAATGTAGAGGATGTCTTAATGTCAGTGAATAACACATCAACAAATTGAAATGTTCACCAATAGTGCATAAAGACAGTAAAATGTATACTGTGGCTAGCATACATGTGGTACAGTACTGTAAGAGTCATACAAAGTGCTCAGAATCCTGTTAGATGATTCAAGACAGTGTGCTGTAATTACTTTCTGAAATGTAGCACATGCTTATAATACAATGGCCCTTACTTTTCAGTGGGTTTTAGTTATGAATAACAATACTGCTGCCCAAGAAAATAATGTGTTTTGGGCAGCTCAGATGGGCAAGCAGTGCTTACCGTTTGTTTTTTTTGAATCACTTTGGAGTGTCTTGTTGTTAGGAAACGTGGATAGAATCTTTGTTAGTGTAAATCACTTTATTTGCTTATACTGGGAGAATTTATATTGTTCCAAGATTATAAAGTTTATCAAAGGCCCTATGTAATCATCCGATTAACGTACATTGTAAACATTTAAGGTTGCCCACATAAACCAGCAGAAGAAATGTGCCAGGTAGTTAACCTCTATGAAGCTCCTATTCTGTCATGTTATTAAGAATCCCTTGTAATAACTGAGGACAGTGGTCAGGAGGGTTTTTGATCCCCCCCGGCCGTTTTGTCTTAAATACTGCTCAGAGTCATGTCACCTCAGGAATAATGGCTCAGTCAGATAACCGAGAGACTTATCAGAATATGCAATTAACCTTTCTGTTGACCTCATGTCTTTTTCACTTTATGGAAATTCTGCAAAGATAAACAAATGTGTAATAAAACATTTTATCTTGACCTGACATGGTCTTCCTCACAAGCGAGGCATTATACTAACTAACTAACTAACTAACTAATAACCCTTGCCTTTTAGAAAGCACAAAGAGTCTGCGTAATTAGCTCATGATCACAGCTTTAACTCAATTCCTAATCCTTAGACTGTCATTTGTGCATTGTTCTGATACCAAGCAAGGTCTTTTCTTGGAATGGTAATTTGAGGAAGTCATATTGTAAGCAGTGTTGTAGTGCAATGACATTAACAATAATACATGGATTGTGCTGATATATGAAAGTAACATGTTATTACAATTGTAGTTCTCTTACAACCTTTGCATTGCATTTCCACTGGCTGCTTGTTTAGACTACCTATTTTTAACCGTTATTAAATCTGCCAGAAATTTAGAACCCAAACCTCCCTTAGGATGATACTTGGTTGTCTGTGCAAGTGGCCAGTAGAATCCACAAACCTGCCATCCATATCCAATATGCATTTGGCAAGTAGGTGGTTTAAGGCCCATTCAGTGACTGTGATGTTATAGTGTTTCCTCTAATGAATGTTCCCTGTGATTCTCCAGGGATGGTGTTGGTACGCACGGAGTTGGGCCAGCTAGTGATGGTTCCTCAGCAGGCTTTGGCTCAAGCTCAGGCTCAAGCTCAGGCTCAGGCCCAGAACAACATCTCTCCACGACCGGCCACCCCCACAACAGGAGCATCCTTCAGAGTAACAACTCCTCAGGTGAGGCTCTGCTACAGAACCCACATGGTAGCTGCCTGCTATGGACTTTCATTAGTATGACCACAGCACATAGTATTACTGCACCATATTGTTTCTTTAAAGCTAGACATTAACAAGAAGAGGAGAGGTGAGACAGGTTTAGCAGCTGTGATAGTAGTTACACATGACCTGGTTTTGGCATTTATCAGGACACACAAGGCAATACTGGTCTGTCTCATTTTTGTTTCCAATTCCGGAACAGATAACGTATCATCTGGTTTGTCTGTCCACATGTACGTCACACACAATGGGCTTTGCTCATGAAACCATACTATGCAGAGATTTAATCTTAACTTGTGTTCTGTGCCCGTTTGCTAAATGAAATGTAGGTCTTAATTTCCTCGTACTATTTTTTTTTTTTAAACTACTAATACAAATTAATAAAGTATAGTTATAACTCAAATTAATAGAGTAATTACACTGAGCAAAATTATAAACGCAACATTTTTGTTTTTGCCCCCATTTTTCATGAGCTGAACTCAAAGATCTACGACTTTTTCTATGTACACAAAAGGCCTACTTCTCTCAAATATTGTTCACTAATCTGTCTAAATCTGTTAGTGAGCGCTTCTCCTTTGCCGAGATAATCCATCCACCTCACAGGTGTGGCATATCAAGATACTGATTAGACAGCATGATTATTGCACAGGTGTGCCTTAGGCTGGCCACAATAAAAGGCCACTCTAAAATGTGCAGTTTTACTGTATTGGGGGGGGTATCCGAAAACCAGTCAGTATCTGGTGTTGGTATGGTTAGGGTTATGGTTAGGGTTCATCTCTCTCTCTCTCTCTCTCTCTCTCTCTCTCTCTCGACCTGACTGCAGTTCGTCGTCGTAACCGACTTGAGTGGGCAAATGCTCACATTCGATGGCGTCTGGCACTTTGGAGAGGTGTTCTCTTCACAGATGAAACCTAACCCTAACACCAGATACTGACTGGTTGTCGGACCCCCCCCCCCCCTCCCCGGAACCCCCCCAATACAGTAAAACTGTACACACATTTTAGAGTGGCCTTTTATTGTGGCCAGCCTAAGGCACACCTGTGCAATAATCATTCTGTCTAATCAGCATCTTGATATGCCACACCTGTGAGGTGGATGGATTATCTTGGCAAAGGAGAAGTGCTCACTAACACAGATTTAGACAGATTAGTGAACAATATTTGAGAGAAATAAGCCTTTTGTGTACATAGAAAAAGTCGTAGATCTTTGAGTTCAGCAGTAGGAGAAATATGGATCAACTGTAATTCCTTTGCTACCTGTTGGTACAGGCGTTGCAACACTGCAACATTTGTGAATGAGGCTTTTGTCACTAATTGGCCTAAGGGGATCATCCCAAATTTGGACTTTTCAGCCAACAATATCTATATACACATTTATACTTGTGTACACATTTACAGATTCCTGTACACATTCACAAATCTCAGTACGCATTTAGGGATTCTTTTACACATTTACAAATCTGATTACGCACACATGGATTGATATACAGTTGCACAACTCTCCACACACATTTGCAAATAGTTTTGCTACAATAATGGCCCCATACTATTACTTTTGAAAACAGTGGCCTGGTATTGGCAAATGTGGGTAAGACAATTTTAGAAACGTAGCCATTTCTTTTTATTTCAAAAACTATTTTAACAAAAGAATTTAAACCATACAGACATTTGTATCCACACCACCTGTACAGCTTTAGTGGTGCCCCAAATCAACACTGCCTACACCAATGAAATACATATTAGGTACTACGTATACTCCTGTCATTGCCCTTTATTAAGGTACTGACCTCCGAATTGATGTTGGCGCTACAGAATGGCTGCCCTTTGCTTCAAATTGTTAGGATGAGTTTAATGCAGAAGATAGTTTTCTGTTCGAGATTAGTGAAATAGGATACATATAAAATAAATAAAAGACAATATGATACTACTTAATTTCATGTTCAATTTAAGGCATATATAGTTATAGAATGGGAATGGGAATAATTTACATTATCAAAGGATAGACGGAACCACTGAAGTTATATCAAAGTTTGTTTACTTGCAAGTAGGGTCAGTTTACAGCACTCCCAGCATAAGTACAGACATAATAACAGTAGCTTATTTATATGTGAAATACAGTCTTGTCAGTTTAGATGTCGTCTCCTCTATCCGGTCAGACTCGATGGCGTCCCCTTTCTCTGGGGAGAGAGACGCATGTTCTGTCCTCGGGCCCCAGGCAAGAGAGCCAATGACTCCATGTTATCTTGTGGGGGCAAGTAGTGTTATGGTTTCTTACTATGCAAATAGTAGTTTGCTGTTGAGTTGTTGTTATAGTTATTTTTTCCTCTAACAGTATGGTTCATACAGTTGATATTGAGTGGGTAGCACCTCATGAAGTGAGCAATTTAGGTCTACACACTAATTGGGATGTGATTAATATGTTTTACTGTGTAATTATAACGAACGAATATTGTTCATTATTTTACGTATAGATTAAACTGAGATTAATAGGTGAATTAATGTCTCAAGGCTCCTTAATGACTCCATGGGGTCCCCTCATCAAAATTTTAACTGCCACTGAATCATTAATAGGAATTTGCTTATTATTACCTGTGGATACATCATTCATGTAGAAACCTGAGCTTGTGCTGCTGGGTCCACACCTTTGGAACTTAATTGGCTTTAATGATGAGATTACTAAATAGTTTGTCTCTCACAGTTTCTCTGTAAATCAAGAAGAACAGCTGAAACGGCACTGATAAATATTTCTTCTGATTAGAGCATGACACTGACATATCAGAGGGGTTATTGATTTGTTCACATTGACATGTTATAGTAGGTAATGGCATACTTTTTTTTTAGAGCACAAACAAGAATTAATAAAAAATGCCCATTGCAATTTTCTCAAATTGATTTATTCAAACTGCTGGTATTGTCCGACCAAGAGTCCAGAACACAAATACCAAGTCATTATTCATGCAGATATTTAGTTCACTATCACAGAAGATGTTTGCAGAGCTGGAACCAGTGAGTCTTTGGCACTTTTGCTTAATACATTTTGTAAACAATTGATTCCGTTAATACAATCGATCAATTGACCAATTGTTGTGGTCAGGTAAAGCTGCAAGTTAGAGAAAAAGTGCACAAAATGCCCTCATATCCATGTTTTAAAACTCAACTTTGAACCTCGGTTCAGTTTTCCGAATGTCTACAGTAAACTGGGAGGGATTTTTGTTGGTGCTATTGGCCGCTATAACAAAATCAGCTAGTGTGTGTCCTCTTAAATACTGTCCTTTGATCATCTAATCTGTATGTCTAATCACAGTCATTGTTACAGTCATCTGGTCTGATTATGGACTGCAAAAGCAACATTAATAACTGCTTGAGAGAGAAGCCCGTTTTTCATTTCAAGATATAGTGCTCAAATCGATCTCCAAAGTTAAGAACATTTCTTACAACACATTCTTTGATCTGGTCTGGCTGCAGTAAAGTTTCCCTGAAAATGTCACTTTGAGTTTTTTAACATTAATATTCCTATGGTCCCCCAGTGGCTAGAAGTGGCGATAGATGTAAACCGAGCCCTGGGTATCCTGCTCTGCCTTTGAGAAAATGAAAGCTCAGATGGGCCGATCTGGAATCTTCTCCTTATGAGCTCATAAGGAGCAAGGTTACCTCCCCTTTCTCTGCTTTGCCCGCCCAGAGAATTTGGCCCACCCATGAGCAAAGTGGCAGTTGGTCAAGGCCCCCCCCCCAGATACAGTATTAAGGGACCACTAAGGTCTATATAAAAGCATCCAAAGAGCACGATGTCATGGGACCTTTAAGCTCTTTGGCACCTGTTCATCATATCAACTGCGAGGACAAAAGACTGACACTAGAGGGCAGCATTTCATTGTCTCTCAATTCGGCTCAACTTTCCTCTTTGTTTCTACTTCTGCTTTCACCTATGAATTAAATTGTTTCGTGCTCCTCTAACATGTTGTACTCAGGGTTACAGTAAGACATACAGTTCATCCTATTTTATTATGAGTATTGTAAACAATCTCTGAACTTATCGTCATGGACAATAAATGTCCATGAAATACAGCTGGCATGAAATTTTCCTTAATAGAAAATTCCACCCTCATACTTTTGTAGTATAAAAGAACTTCATGCTGATACATCCTATGTAAATGTTAGCCAAAATCAGTCTCACTGTCCATAGTCTATCATCCCCCAGACTCCACAGTAGCCCACTGGCCTCGACAGACAGAAGTCCGCATCAGTTACACAACAATGGGCCTCCTCCTGCCTCTGTACTCGTACCTGGATCCATCCTGATATGAACCCGTCACAAAAGAAGAGTCGCAGATTGTCATAGCCTCACACAGTCACACTGATGACAAATTAGCGGGCCGCGGCGTTGCTATCTCGACAGGAAAAGCAGTAGCAGGGAAATGAAAGGGAATGGTGTTTATTCCCAGAGCTCAACCCCTCTGTCGGCCTGTCACTCTTCCCATGACCCTGAGGGGAGAAACGGAAGGCATCCTGAGCTTCCTTCCTTCCATACCTGTTAAATCATTCATCATCCAACTGCCTGATTATTTTAAAAAGCTAACAAGGCTTTGGTTCTTGAGTGTGTGAGAGGGAGAGACAGTGAGCAAGAGAGAGGCATAGCTAGCGGTGGGATGCACCCCGTGGCTCTTACCATCACCCCCATCCCTCATACACCCACTTCCCCCAACTCCTCAGTACAACATTCTTTTGGATCCAACACAACTTTTAGTGAAGAGGAAACTCCCTCCTCTTTCTTATCCTACTTCTACTCCTTTACGCTCTTTCCCTCTGTCCTCGACACAGTTGTGCGTCTGTGTTTTCATTTGTGATTTGTGTGCAAGACAAGTGCGGTTTATCATGTGCTTGAATGTGTGTGTATATTCTCTCTGCTGTCTGTGTCTAAGTACGTGTGTGTGTGTGGCCCGCCTGTGAATGGAAGGCTGTGTGCAAGAGGTCGGGGCAGAGGCCCTCTTGGGTAGTCTTGGCCCATAGACACGATAGCAGCCAGGAAGTGAGTGCGAGTGTCTTTTAAATTGAAGAATACATTTGTTACAATTTGTCAAAAAGTAAATTGAACTTGTAGAACACAAATAATTTTGTTACAAATCATGTTTTCATAAAGAATAAAAAAAAGTTTAAAAAAAATACGTCAATAGATATACAGATGAAAAAAAAAATATATATAAATAAATAAATGTAATCAGTAAAAAATTATAAAACAACAAAAGTACATAGCCAGAGTATCAGACAGTAAAAATCTGTTAAATTATAAAGTTAAATCAGATAAGCATTGCATGCATTTTGATTTACCCTCTAATCCAGAAATACAATCTATATCATTTTTAAGTCAAGTTTAAAAACATTAAAAAGGGGTTTGTTTTTCATAAACTTCGATTTATGAATAAAGAATGTTCCAAGCAGAATTAAGTTGACTATATATATATAGTACAGAGGAGTTTGAGTCAGAAAAGTAGAAGATATCAAAATTAGATAAATGTATGTTTGAGCCAAAGTGCCCATTAATGAAACCTTGTGTATCATTCCACAGAGGCGCTATGTGAACAGCTATAGAATAAATGGTCTAACGTTTGTTTCCATAAAGCAAAAGCTGCAGTTTTCGTCTACGGTAGGGATACATTTAGAGATAATCTTGTTACAGGGGTACAAATGGTGAAGAATTTTAACTGATCTTTGTAACTAAAAATGTATGTGGGTTACTCCATGCTCTATTCCAGTTAATATTTTCATATATGGAGGCAGGGATGGATTTTGCACATAAAAGGTCTTTTATTACTTTGTTGACTTTTCTGTCTAGAAAAGATAGACCATTTATTGAAACACTGCTGGAGAAAGATATATTAAATTGATCCAAATCTGTCTCATCTCTAAGTAGGGTGATGATCCCATGGGTATAGCTCTGGTTACAATATCAAATGTATTTATGTATTAACTGTATGGGTGAAGTCATAAGTTAAAATTTGATTTGAGTTATTTAATAATTGGGTTACCAGTAGAATATCATGTCTAAACCAGTTTTCTATAAAGAGTCTTGTTTCTATATATGATGTTCATGTTGTTCCCGATAAAACATTTGTGAGGGGAGAAATTGGGTTTGTATAGAAGAGACCAACAAGTTAGTCTGTTGATGGAAGTTTGACAGTGTGACAGGCAGTCTGTTAATGGAGTATATGGGCATTGAAGCAAGAATGTGATTTTACCAACTTTTTCAAAGATGTTTGGCACAATGTTCCACAAACTGTTTGGATTTTTCAAAAATCTTTTATTCCAGTTGATTTTTAATATCTCATTGAAGAGTGAGAAGTCAATTACCAATAAACCCCCCTCCTCAAGTTTATTAGTCAAGATGTTTTTCCTAATTTTATGGGGCTTCTTCCTCCATATAAAGTTACATAATACTTTGTCTAGATTGGCACATTATAACTTAGGTATTTCAATTGAAGTAAATAAGTATGCTGCTCATGAGTGTCACAGTTTGTCAGGAAAGGCTTGGACCCAAATGCAGTTAAGAGGTAATTTATTAACAAAAAAAGAGTCTTACACAAAGTCCTCAGGAAGGTAGCCAGGCAGGAACAAACGGGAAAAAAAACAGAATCCACAACAGGAAAGATCAGCACGGTACACAAAAAACAGAATCCACAACAGCACAGAGACAGCATCCAACAGAAACATAATGCTCCCACGCAAGACAACACAGAGACTAAATACACAGGTTAACAAGGACTAACAAGAAACAGGTGATACAACAGTTGAAACAAATCAGGGCATGGCAGAACAATCAAACAGGCGGGAAAACAAAAGACAGGAAGTAAACTAGACAGGACAAGGGAGACAAAGACGGACTTCAAAATAAAACAGGAAACAGAACAGAACTAACAATCGTGACAGTGAGAGACCTTCTGCTTTAGAAAGAAGAACCCTGCCATACATAGATAAGTCTCTTGCAAGCCAAGAATCCAACTTTTTTATTAATAGAGTCGTGTAGTAAAGATATGTTACTCTCTGTCATCAATTTGTGATTATGACTGATTTTTATTCCAAGATAAGTTACTAAATTATTTATATTTATGCCACGTATTGGACCCAAATGTTTATTTTGAAGAGAAAACAGCTCACATTTTGAAAGATTTAGATTCAAGCCTGAGCTTTCAGAAAATTGGTTTACAACATGTAGTGCAACTCCTATTTGGGATTCTTTTTTTTAGAAACAGGGTTGTGTCATCGGCCAGCTGTGAAATTTTTATTTCTCTTTCATTTAATGTCATTCCTTTGAATGTACTCTTGTGAATTAAATCACAGAGAATTTGAGCTACGATCAAAACTAGAAGAGGCGAGGTGGGGCAGCCTTGGCGGATACCTTTGTTTATGTAAAATCTGGGTTGAGGTTCCATTAGCCAATTTAACACAACTCTTTCCTCCCATGTACAGAGTTTTAACAGCATTAATACAATTCTTACCAAAATTAAAAAAGTTTAAGGTGTAAAAAAAAATAAAAATGGGTGGCTTACCGTGTCAAAGGCTTTTTGAAAATCTAAGAATAAAATAAGGTGTTCATCATCTAGTCTTTGTATTCAATCAGATCTAAAACTAGGCGAATGTTATCGGCTATGTGACGATTTTTCATGAAACCAGATTGGCATTCATCATTTAAAGTGTGTAATTTAGTTTTGAGACGTTTTGCTAAGATAGATGCTAGAATCTTATAGTCATTATTTAGCAATGTAATGGGACGCCAATTTTCAATTAATAGAGGGGTCTTTGTGGGGTTTTGGAATACGTGTTATGACACCTTGCCTCAGAGAAGGAGAAAGCTCCCCTCTGTCAAGATATTCTTTGAAGACAGCTAAAAGAAATGTACCTAGTGACTCAGAGAAACATTTATACATCTCAGAGGTCAGACCATCACAGCCTGGTGATTTATTGTTCTTTAATTGAGTTATTCCCCATATAATCTCTTCAAGAGTTATGTCCTGACAGCAGATTTTATTATATTCTGCATCCACACATTTAGGTGAGTTAATCAAGCTAAAGATTTCCTTTGGATCTCGTCTTGGAAGTTTTTCATAAAAAGCACTTATAAAGTTTGATATATCTTTACTGTCCTCGCTTTTCCCCAATGTCAAGTTTTCTTATAGAATTGATTTCATTTCTTCTTTTTTCCATGTTAAAGAAATATCTACTGTTTTTCTCACCCTGTTCCATCCAATTCCTACATGAACTTATTAGAAAGCTCCTTTTGCTTTGTTCTCATATAAATGTCTAGTTGGTTTTGTAAGTCTAATAAGGTATTATTATATTCTTGGCTCAAATGCTCTTTTTCAGTAAGTTTGTTAATATTGTTGATTAGCGAGTATGTTAAATTTTTCTTTTTTTGTGCCAATGTCTTGCCATAACCCGAGCAGACGCCTCGAATTTTATATTTGAGAAGTTCCCACGATGTCCCAAAATGATTCCCTTTTCTAGCAGCCTCCCACTGTTCTGAGATAAGTAGTTCTATTTTAATTTTTAGCTCTTCATGAAGAGAATTATTTCATTTCCAGTAACCGCCAGAGAATCTCCCTCTTTGTTCCTTGCTGACCTGAATAGCTAAAGAAATGGCCTTATGGTCTGTCAGAACAGCAGGAGAAACAGTGCATGACTCAATGGAGGGCTCTAAATCAGCCGAAATCCTGGATTGTAGCGTATGGTGACTATTGCTCCAAGTGTATGTTTTCAACAATGTATTTTTTTTCCTCCATATATCAATTAGATCCAGCCTTTTCGTAAAGTCAATTAGTTTTTTTGAATTTGGAGTTAGTTTTGATGTCTAATTGGTTATCCATAACCATATTAAAGTCATCCACCCAAAATTACTTTAGCTACAGGATATTTAGACATCAACTCATTTAATGCAGAGTCCAACTCTTCCAATAATTGTGTGTGTGTGTGTGTGTGTGTGTGTGTGTGTGTGTGTGTGTGAGTGAGCCATCCCATTAGCTCTTGTGCCTTAAAGCTACATTGTGTAAGAATTTCTAGCCCCTCCCATTCCGATCGCGTTACTCCTACGGTGGCTGTATTATTCCAAGAAGTACGACTTTGTCCGCGAGTGTTCCTTCCAGTGTAATAATAGTTTTACGCTTTTGTTATTTTGGTACCATTTCATTGCTAACATCAGCTATCAGGTTCCCAAACGAATGCAAGATAATGTTAGTAAAGCATCAGCGTGATCCTCCATCTTCAACAGGCTTTTAAATCTGTCGACAGATCGAGTAATCTCCCCCTGGCATTCATCACGGTGCCACTGAGTTTAAAAGCGCGAAAGGCGGAGGTATGTCCCTCTTTGGCTAATGTATTTTAAAGATGGAGGTGCAGCATGGCAGAATACATGCTCGTATGTATTCTGAATGATTCTGAATGGCAGATTCTATGCTTACGAGAATACTTTGATTAGTTGGTGTAAGTAATTACACATGCATTAGCACATAGTTGTAAAAGAACAAAGGGTTTTTTGCTAAGAATCAACTCAAAACATTACGCAATGGAGTTATGACAAATTTTACCATCCACCTAATATAAATAATTGTTTTGAAAATACTGTCTTTTTTTTTCCAAGTCCATGTTGTTTATTATTAGTGTTTGTACAGTCCTAGAGTATTTCCATACTCCACTATGCATTGACATTATGCCACACATTTGCACCCTACTTTGAATACATATCTCATGATTAAGTATATATTACAATGGGTAAATACAACTGTGCGTCTGATTTATTCAGATTTTTTAACCTAATAATGCATATTCGGTACTCAGGTTGAAAGAGATAGCAGACAATGTCAGACTCCAAACAGAAATGTCCCACCTAGATTTAACACTCAACATCTTGCTTGTTTTGTGCATCAATTAACAATGAAATCAAACGCACCTACCGAAGAAATATTTGAGCAACCAATTGTCTTTTGGGTCTCTATAAATGGGGATGGCAATGCTAATACAGTTCAACCAATATGGATGTAAACATTCTCAAATAAAAGCTGAATGTAAGCAGTTAAACCTCCCAGTTGTTGTTTCAAATCCAAAGGAAAGTGCCATGACTACAATACTAAAAAGAATATGTCCAAATACTTACAAACAACACTTAACTTTATATGTAGAGGAATATAAGCAGCTTAATCTCTTATGTATGTGTCCTACACGATCTGTTTGTACTAAATGTAAGAGTTTATCTCTCTGTCATATGTCTAATATGAGGTGTGCAACAGTTCATGACGCAGTTTCATCAAAACAGATGCCTGACTTTCACAATAGCATTTCAGAATATATATTCACTTCATTACTTTCATCCATTCCTGCACGTTTAAGTAGTCATCATTCATTTTGTGGCTAGTAGTACAGGAGATTCTCCTGGAGAAAAATGTAAACATCACTGGAGCATAACAATGTTGCTGTGGTGGGCAGACCTGGTAGAGATGCAATAATGCAAATTTGTCAGTAAAAGTTTCAATGATCATAATAATAATAATACTAATAATAATGTATATACTTTATTAATCCCGCAAGGGGAAATTACAATGTTACCAATCATTTTGGTTATAATGTTTACAATCTAGCTACAATTGTAGAGTTGATACTGTTAATTTACTGTAATTGGCCCTATCTTACCATGCTTACCGTTGCTGTAACATCCAAGTCACGTCTCTTGTCCTAGACAGCACCAGGAATAGATACAGGGGCATATTTCTAGGTGGAATAGGGTCTTTGTAGTAGTCTTCTTATACTATTTATTTAGTTGCAGACATCTCAATTTGTATGGTGTCTGCAGGTTTCATTACCCAAATACAAGTAAGACAAGCTAATTGGACAATGTATGGACAAATAATAACTTAACTTCTAGAAACTGTCAACAACAAAATGTCTGTATTGTGAAAGCATATAAATGCTGAGGTCTTAAATAACTTGAAATATAAGCAATTACATTAACACAACATGAGACTTTGTCATAACCTACAGTCATGAATTTGTTGCCAAAGGCCTCAGGAGTCAGTGAATTAACACGTCCGTCAGTTGTGATATTAGATATTAGGTATTAATAAAAATCATGCTGTCATGCTAAATTATACCAAAATCATGGGTATGGATATGGACATAGATTCTTCCAGTTTGTTTTCCAGTTCCTTGCTTTTTACACTTAAATCAGGAAAGCAAGAGACTGCATTTTCCCCATTAGTAAAACCATCCCTACATGAGGTTCTGTATAGGTAAATGTCATTGGTGTTGTTGGTTCCATGGACACATACGTCCCTCCCTGCCTGCCATGAGACCCCCGCCGTGTGACACCATGACCCACTGCAACCTAACCAAACATGCTCTTCTCTGTTTCACTCTTCAACACCACCAACATGCTGCCACCTTCTTTATTCTTTCCTGCTGTCATGACCTTTTCTCATCTGTCTGCAAGGCACGCTACTGCTCTTTTCTTCCTCTGCTGTTCTGTGTTTTTCTCATGCTGTCCAAGTCTTTTCTCTGCCCTCCATTCACTTCCTCCTAACAGACACAGACTCGTCTTCGCTGTTTTTTTAATTCTTTATACTTTTTGAGGTGATTTGTATTCATTCATTTCGCCTGTTTCCCCTTCTTTACCCACTTTCTTTGATATCTTTATGCTCTCTGTTACCCTCTTTGTCTTTTTCTTCTCTCTGCCTCTTTGTCTTGCTCTCTTTCCTCCCTGCAGTCTCCTGTGACCTCTCAGACCACCAGGCAGTGTGCTTTGACCCCGGCCAAGATGGTACCGTCTCCCTCTCCTACTCCTTCCAGCCCTGCCCTCCAGACCTCATCCTCTTCTTCTTCCTCCTCCTCTTCCTCCTCCTCTTCCTCCTGTCCTGCACTCCGCCCAGTGAGATAACCCTTGTTACTCGCCAACCCTTGTTACTATTTTTCATTCTTCTGCCTTAAGTTTTCTTTACTTTAGCATCCTCGACGAGAGAAATAGGGTTGGAGCTTAGTGGTAGTCTAGAGGTTACAGCAGGTCGTGAACCAGTGTGGAGAATCTGGGTGGGGCTAAAATGAATGAGACCTGTTTTCTGGAACATGTGAATGTCACATCTTACCCCTAGCACATAAAGGCGCAGCCATAATTCATTATTGTTGAGGTTTCTAATTATCCTGAGCATTTTTGTTTTTTAAAGTTACTGTGTGTGGACGTGATCATTTGGTTTTAAAGATGCAATAATGAACATGAACATAATCTCGGAGGCAAGTTTTTGTTTTGTTTGGTTTGCAGAGAAAAATGTGAATAATAAACTGATTTCCACCAACTGCAACAAGTATACCGTAGCTGCAGGGTTTTGCTGCCCAGACTACTCATCATAAGATCCTCTGCTGTACACTGGCACTGGTGAAGATAATATTGTCAGTTGAACTCTCCCGTTTCTAGGGAACTGAGGTTCAGGAGGATCTGATCAGCCCCAGTGTTTCCTGTCCTAATATTGTGTATCCATATTGCATCTAGACCTAGTTGAGATGCAGTGCAGATTTAATTTCCCTGCTCATATTTGAATTCATCTGAGGAGAAACTGTGATCTTTGGCTAAACAGAAAACATGTAGTATGCTGTACATTTGTGCTCAGTAGAGTAGAGGATTTGGTACCTTGTATCAGCTTTAGACTTGAAGACCTTTCCCCTGTGTTTGGAAGATTTATCATCATACACACACTAACTATGCAGCCCTTCAGTGCAGATAGAAATGTATTTTGGCTCACACTACATCACATATGTGGATGTACATGTGGCCCCATCCATATATGGCTTGAGTGATCCTAATGTGTCCTCTATGCATTTTGGGTGCATTCACACCTGTATTTAGAACTGTCCCCTTACGATTGCATCAAATACGATGTATTTTATTGCCAAGTGTGAACAGGCCCCGAGAGATTTGAAAGAGGTGATGAGGGCTTTGGAGTGAGAGACTGCTGATGGCACCTCATCTGTTGAGAAAAATCTATGTTTTGGATGTGAGATATTTTCTTGTCATTCATCCCCTCACATATCATTAAGAGGAAGTGGACAATAGGTGGCTAATGTGTGGGATTACCAGTGACAAATCTTGATATGAGGCTTCTCTTGTCAGGTAGGTGACTATTAAGAAAAGCTTTGATGGCCTCCTGTCTTTCCCAGCCTCTAGCTTGTCACCACCTCCCCTTCCTCCTCCTTGTCTGTTAAGCTATGTCCACCGAAGACGGGACACCAGATGTGACAGGAGCGCTGTGGCGCCTGCCTCCTGTTCTCTGTGGCCTTGCTGCGAGCGAGGCATCACGTCCTGTTTATCTCTCTGTCTCTTCCTTGCTCTTCCAGAAGGGCCCCGTGGCACCGGCCGTGGCAGTGACGGCTTCGCAGCAGACCCCCGTGGTTATGGCCCCCCAGGCCCCGGCCCAGGCTGCCTCCCAGCCAGTGCAGCCTCCGCAGACGGGCATCACCGCGAACCCCGGAGGTCCTGTCGTGTCCCAGGTCCGTTCTCTCTGCTGTCCTGTCGCCCGACCGCCCACGCTCCACCCTCAAGGGCGCAGGCACTGTCACAGCTGCCAGCAGGCTAGCTGTGTCACAAGCTCAGCCCCGGACCCACAGCCTCACCGCCTCACACAGCTGGCCATGCACCAAGAGTCTCACACATGCCCACACACTTTTGCACTCATACATTCACACAAGTGCATACCAACCCAAGGACATACAGACGCAGACATCAAGGCACAGACCCACCATGAACGCGTGTGTATATGCACATTCAGGGACACATGGACTTACAGATACAGCCATAGATGCAGGCTCACTTACATATACATAATTCCCACAAGAGAATCACACACACAGACTCTCACATCTCAAGACATTTAGGGCAGAGAGCCTACAGTTTACAGTTTGTTGCCACTGGCAGTTTGAGTGGACAGGTGCCATCTCTCATTTGGCTGAAAAGATGACTGGGCAGCGTGCACCATGCTCTGATTTGTGACTGATGCTTGTCAGCTTCTTTATCAGTCCAAGTTATTTAATTCTGTAGTATCTCTGTTTTAGTATTAATAAAAGAAATTCAGCACACAACACAATGTCTCTCCTTCTCTGCTGAGGATTTGACCCAACACCTGTTTTTTAACATCACAATTCTCATCCTACATTGGCACTTATCCTAGACTAATAACAAAGGAAGATCATTTCTTCAGAAATAAGAGCTTTGATGCTAAAGTCTCTGAAACAGTTTTGCTCAAGCTGCCAGTTTTTTTTTAATTACTTTGTATTTTGCACAGAAGGTAAATACTTGTTTTATTGTCTTTTACAGGAAATGCAAGAGAATGTCAAGAAGTGTAAGAATTTCCTGGCCACACTTATCAAGCTGGCATCTCACAACTCTCCGTCTCCTGAGACTTCTAAGAACGTCAAATCTCTGGTTCAGGACCTGCTGGTGAGCTTCAAAAACCAATAAACAAACACTGTTCTTATGGACATCATGAAGTATTGTGGTAGTCTAACTTGTTGCTGTTAAACTTGAACTGCCACTTTCCTGATAGATGCTTCTTTTCCATATCCAGACTTTTATAAGACCAACTTTCCTACACATCTGGTTGACTGGACGGACTGGTGTTTCTTCAATAATTGTTTTTCAAGTGTGACTTTTTTGCAGTTTTAAATATATGTAGGAGTAAGTAAAAGTGGACTCTTTAATGTATTGTTGTATTGAATATTCTAAACCTGTAGATGGCAGCATGAAACTCTTTCCAAAACCCTCCTTTCTCTATTATGAATTTTCATCTTATACAGTTACACATTCATGAGCTGCACCCTGAGGTGCCAGGGTGGAAGTTGAGTGGTTGATCATCAGCTCCGGTGATGGGATGCCATCTTGTTGTGTTCAAGTCACCATGGTGGGCTTAACTTACTGTCTGGGTTCTCTTGTAACGTGGTCTTTACACTTAAACCTTCACTTAACAGGATGCGAAGATTGAACCGGAGGAGTTCACCAGCCGGCTGCAGACTGAGCTCAAATCATCTCCACAGCCTTACCTGGTGCCTTTTCTCAAGGTGTGGTTCTTGCTTGTAAACCTTTTTTTTAACCTTCTCTCTAAGCTTGCTCCATCAAATTTTAAAACGGCCTTTAACACTGACTGAGGCAAATGTTCCCTGAACTTGATCCCTTACTCTGACCCCTAAACTGCTCGTCAAGCTGGTTCTCTAAACTGGTGGCTTTAAATGGCCTTTCCTTACACTTCTCCAAACCTGATTTCCACCCAAAACTAGACTTTAAACTGGTTCCTTAACAATTAACCCTAAGCTTGCCATCATCTGTCGCTGAGGCCCTACATTGACAGTTGACCGGACCCCTTAGCCTCTAAATTGACCCCTAAAATAAAATAGTTTTCCTGAACTGCTCCCTAACCTGCCCCTTAAACCATCCCCTGACATGGCTCCTTAAGCTGGTGCTCCCATGAGTTTTCCTAAACTGACCCCCTAAAGTAGTCCTTTCCCTGGCACCAATGCCAGTGATGGCCAGGCCTGACAGTAGAATGATGCACACACACACACACACACACACACACACACACACACACACACACACACACACACACACACACACACACACACACACACACACACACCCCTCTGGCCTGACTTCTGACTGTGTGTGACAGTGGCCCCCGCAGCTGTCCCTGCCAGTAGCCAGCAGGTTTCTCCAGCCAACCGTGATGAGCGTCACATCAAGGCGGCCGACCGCCCAACCCGGTTACAAACACATGTTGTCATGCAATGTTAGGTCGCTTACATCAAAAATCTGCCAGAAATAGTCTTTACGGAGCACTATCAGCTCCTCAGGTCGGCAGTGACAGTGGGTTATCAGAAATGGCTAACGGCCATGTTTCATGTATGGCATATACTGTACAATATTAAACATATTGCAGGTTCATTATCACCGAATCAAGTTAATCAGTTTAACTGTAGAAGTGTAACGTATAACACAACATAACAAAAAATAAAGGTATTGTCACATATTAGCAGGTGTTTCTTTAGCCTGCAGCCATGTTTTTGATACCATTTTGTTAAATTAGCCAGTGACCGCAGCAGTATTTGGTTTTGCAGCTGTGAATGGTATTTTCTAATGCATGTCTGTTTTGCTCTTTGACGATAAACTTTGGCCTCTCTCTGCCTGTCAACAGAAGAGCCTCCCGGCCCTGAGGCTATCTTTGCTGAATAGTCAGCAGTCCCCGACCCCGACCCAGCAGCAGGGAATCAAACCAGCACCCGGCGGCCCCCCTCCTGCCATTGTGGCTGGGCCAGCTGTCCGTATACGCCACCCTAACAGTGTCAGCATCACTACGGGTGCCAAGGCTCTGCCCGCTGGGACGCTCGGACATGCAACTGGCATGGTATGTATGGAGCGGACCAGGTGGAACAGACTCCAGTTCAGACACAGTTATCACATTGTTTACATTTACAGTTTATATTGAAGTTGAATTGAAGTCCAGAGTGACTTACAGTTATCGCAAGAGTAGCGCAATACAGCAAATAAAATATATTACAGTCCAAGACAAGAGCAGTTATTCAAATGTGTAAAGAAATGTGTATGTAAGGTGTGTGAGGATGGAGAGTGAAAGAGCTATAGAGATCAGGTAATAGATGTGACAAATACCCACAATATTCCTACGTTCAATAAAGAAGGGCTGGAATGTGATGGATGCAACCCTGCGGGGGGGGGGTGGTGTGTGTGTGTGTGTGTGTGTGTGTGTGTGTGTGTGTGTGTGTGTGTGTGTGTGTGTGTGTGTTGATGGGTCTTATACAAGGCTGAATAGTCAAGCTGGAGAGTGTCAACAGTGCCATGGCTGGGAGTCACACAACCACCAGTGAGTTAGAGTCACACCCAGCTCGCAGAGGAATCACACTGTTTACCAGAATAATGTTTTTGGAGAGTAGTACATGGGCATATGACTTAAAGATATGCACAGTTATCTGAACAAGATCAAGGACAGATCTCAATGCAGATACAGGAAGAACATGCAAACTTTGCACAGACACAGGACTTTAATGTCTAGGTAGGGACTTTAATGAGAGCACACACACACACACACACACACACACACACACACACACACACACACACACATTGTAAACTTACGTATTCACACCTTGGAGATGCTCACTGTGACCAAACTGTACTACTGGTCGCTGATCAGAGCCAATGGTGGTCAAGCACTTGACTCAGAGGCACCTTGATGATTATTGTTTGTTATGGTTTTGCCAAGACTGACAGCTGAATTAGAAGTATGTGACCAAGGAGCAGGAACATTTTGATTTATGCAAGGTGATATATAAATAAAGTTTATTTGGTTTAGGCCGACAACATTTCTGACATGCTATGATAAAAAGATAATGTCATTATAATGCCCACACACTAGTTACGATAACCAGTTTTTATTTAGATTAAAAATGTGCCTCAGTCATTGAGCTTTTCTAATTCATTACATAATAATAATCTAATAATAGTAATATATCAAATACTACTTGGATAAGTAATACATGGAAACCTAGCTGCTGTCTTTTTTTGAAGCTCCAATTGTGACAATTTGAAAATGTCTAACTTTTTTGACTCCTAGACTTATCTTAGTATTAGCCTCCCCCATCCCCTGCCTACTGAGAATGAGGTACAAGCAACACATCAACAACAATCTTTCTGCAACAAAAATGTTTGCCATCAGAATTATTTGAAAGATTCTAAAAAAAATCACATAAACCATTTTACGCAATCGGGCTTTAAGTACACTTTATTAGGGTGCTTTCTGAGACAAACTACTATTGAAAAACACACTCTATTTAATACCCTGCTGCATTCAATGGCGTGACATCTGTCCTGCATATTCTTAATATGCAGTAATATATAGCGACTCTTACGATAGTTACTTTTTTAATTTATTGATTTGTTAATGTTTTAATAGTTTTTCTTTTACTCTATTCATACTGTATTACTCTGCAAATTATCCTGAAAAGTGTAAATCAGAAAGAGAAAATGTTGTGGCAACATCTCTGGACCAAAGGTAATTGTGTGCTCTATCCCAGTTAAATATCTATTTGGTCAGCCTTTCCCCTGGCAACTAGGCAAGTAGTACCCAAGGTTGTGAGCAGTCCATCCAGTGATATTGTGGCGATACAGGTGAAGTAAGGCCAGGTACCCTGCAGGGTCCAGCACCAGACACTGACAGCCTCACTCAACTCACAGCGGTATCGCAGTTTACTGTATATGTGTGTGCACACGCACTGTGAAAATGTGTTTACACAGAGCACAGGCAGTCTATGGATGGGTCAAGCGAGGTCAGACTCAGATTGGTCTGGTCCAGGCAGAGGGGGTTGGCGAGCTTCTGTCTTTCTCTTTAACTTTTTTTTCCCTCTAGCTCTTCCTCCTCCTTCCTTCTCTCTTCTTTCTCTCACCATTTTCCTCACTAGTTTTTTTTTTTTTCTCTCTCACTTGCTTTTTCTCTTTATCTCTTTTCCATCCTCTGCTCTCTTGCTATCTCTTTCCAACAGTTTCTTTCACTGTATCTACGCCCGCATCGTTCTCTCGTCTCCCTCTCTCCTTTTCTCTCTTTCCTGCCTCCCTCTACCCGTTAACCGTTAAAGGGTGAAGCGAGGTAACTAGGTCAGCCCCGGGTCAATTTTAAAGCAATGCGACGGCCGCAGTCTATGTCCAGAACATGCCTCTGGTCTCTCTCCATCTCTCTCTCTCACGCACACACATGCATAAAACACCAACATAAGCTATCACACAAAACATTAGTAAATGATGGCCCCTGGCACAGACAACAGTCTGAAACCAGACAGCTAGTTGAATTAGGCTAAAAGAAATCCTCTCTCCCCAAAGTAGTATGGGTAAACATTTCTTACAGTAGTGTGGGCAGATTTGACATACTCAAATAAAATGTCTTGTGAAGTGTAGCAACTGTAACCTAAAGTCTATAGATGTGGCGTAGTACAAGGTTTTTTCTGTAGTTACACTTCCTGCACAAGGGTATACAGTTATGCATAGTTATTTAAATGTTATTAGCTATATATGCTTTAAGTGGAGATAGCATGATGTTTTTATTGCAAGAGATCTGAAGTACGACTATGTTTCTTTAACATATTTAGGGGTAGAAGATCTAATAAAATTGTCAAATATGAATGTACTATAAAACCAAATTACACCACTCAAATAAACTTGCTGGACCTAAAACTTCCTCGGGGCAAATTATATACAGTATAAGGTGAACATACAGTATCTCACAAAAGTGAGTACACCCCACACATTTTAGTAAATATTTCATTATATCTTTTAACGGGACAACACCGAAGAAATTACACTTTGCTACAATGTAAAGTATTAAGTGTACAGCTTGTATAACAGTGTAAATGTGCTGTCCCCTCAAAATAACTCAACACACAGCCATTAATGTCTAAACCGCTGGCAACAAAAGTAAGTACACCTCTATGTTAATTCCCATAGAGGCAGGCAGATTTTTATTTTTAAAGGGCAGTTATTTCATGGATCCAGGATACTATGCATCCTGATAAAGTTCCCTTGGCCTTTGGAATTAAAATATCCCCACATCATCACATCCCCTTCACCATACCTAGAGATTGGCATGGGGTACTTTCCATAAAATCATCTCTCAATGCAAATCAAACCAGCTATTAGGCTAACCGACATAAAACCATGCCAACCATCCCAAACTTTCTACCTGACTTTTTTTTTTTCTTTTTCTCCCTCTTAACTGTGTCGCCGTCTGGCCAGAGGTGCTAGCTATCTCTGCCTGTGCTGAATGTATTTTTCTTTCTCTACCCTTCCACTTTCACAGGCCCCTGCAGTGGATCTCTGGGAAAATGGCCTCTGTCTTTTTTCAGTAGCTTGAACAGTAATATAGCATGTGTCAGGGAATGGAAAACAAGGCTAAAAAATATGCAGCAAGAAGCAAACTGGTAGGAATGGATGGCTGAGCCCAAGGCTGGGCCTGTGGCTGCTACCAAGGAAGGAAGTGACTCTAATAGCCCAGCACAGCAGCCCCCCCCCACCCCCCTGCTTCTTCTTCTTCTTCTTCTTCTTCTTCTTCTTCTTCTTCTTCTTCTTCTTCTTCTATCACTACTACTTCTCCTTCTTCTAAACTACTTTTTCACTGCGGTCTTGACTCTATATTGCATTTGTCTTATCTGGAAATGCAAGCAAATGTAGGTCATATACAGTGACAGAAATCCATCCTCCTTGAGCATATGCATTGATCTCCACATTCTGTGTAGGAATAGCCATTGTTAAATGCATCATCCTTGTATATATTCTGCATCTACCCTGCTTTACTACTGCAGATATTTCAATATGTTACAGTAGAATAGAAATCAGGACACAGGACACAAAACTCTCGGCCAGCTTGACTGTGGATCGTTTCTTGAAACTAAGTTTGCAATGGGAGCAAAAGTCGATTTTTCCTCATGAACAATTCCTCTTGGGGATAGCGTAAAAGTGCAGAAGTGGTTCAGCAGGTGTGCAGTTGTATATATTTTTTTGATCTCCTCTCTCCCTTACAAATAGTTTCATTCTTTGAAATACTTCAGTAAAATTTCTATTTGTCTTTCTCCCTCAGGGTATCAAGACAGCAGGCGCTGTCCGGATGCCCGTGGTCATCACACAGTCTGTCAGAGCGCAAGGTAGGACAGCTACAGGCCTTCTCCAGGCCACTTTTGATTCAATCTTCTGAATTCAATCACATGTACAGTATCTTGACATTTTTTTTATTTCAGGTGTTCTATTGTCCATGTCTCCTCTCAGAAAAAAATATATTTTAAAATTGTGCAGGACTACAGTTCAGTTAAGGAGACGATTAAACAAAGACTTCAATTTTGACTTCTCCCAGTAAGGCTGCATGCTCATGATATTGATATGATATGATATTTCAAAATGTTCAAACTCAGCCTGACCTTCTGGTTAAATAAAGAGCCAGCGAAATAGGTTAAACAAAAGATAGCCATTAGTGAAACCCTACATGTTCTCTCAGTAGGCTGTAAGATGTGTAAACAGGCAGGAGCCACAGATAGAACAGGTGCTTTTTTTCCCCCGTCTGGTTATAAAGCCTTCTCAAACATTTGCGCTGCTGCTTACTCACACTGATTCACAAACACTCTTCCCACAGAATCCCACAAATATCTCCCCAACAGCAACCGGGCGTAACGCTCCCCTAAGAGAGCTGTGTGCTCTCAGGTGGTGTGTGTAATGCGTGTTTGTACCGCTTGTGTTTTTGCTTGCGTGTGTGTGTGTGTGTGTGTGTGTGCGTACGATCGGAGGTGCATACAAATTTGATCTGCCCCCTTCCCCAAGATTGCCTGCAGTGAAAGATCTGTAGGTTGTTTTATGCCCATAAATTGGAATGCGGGGATAGTTCTAAAAATACTTTTCTGTGCCTCTTGGCTAGGAACATGCCTGTTAAAATCAAGTTTAAATTCACTCTGGCAGTCCTTGTGCCTCTCTGGAAAACGTGTCTCCGAGCAGGATGCGGTTTAGGAGTGTAAGGAGAGCCGGTGAAGCGCAGTGATATTGACAGAGCGACGCTCTCCGCGCCAACCTGGGGAGAGCGACAGTACTGCTCCCCCCCCCTCCATCTACCCCTGCGAGGATGACATAGACAGTTGAAGGTAGTCGTTAAAGAGGAGGCTATTTGACGCAGATAGAAGGGGACATTTCAATGATAACATTACTCCTTTCCTGTTTTGTTTAGTGTTTTCTTCTTTGTTTTTATCCCCTTTTCTTAACAGGCACAATGGGGAGGGGAGGCATCATCCAAGCAGGCAAAAGTCCCGTGGGCCTTTCTGTTCACTACTCTGGGAATCAGAAAAACAAGCTCAACGACCCCGGAGGAGGTTCTTTCAGGTACAACTCTTCTCGCCATGAGACTGTAGAGCGGCTGTTGTTCCTGGCAGCCGTCACATGGGGGCAGCATTTCACTAAGATGCTTCCGCATGACTACAGGCTACACTCTCAGCTAAGGCTATGAGTGTTTATCCCAGTTGCCTGCCTGGCCTTCTGGCTGCCTGCCTGCCTGCCTGCCTGCCTGCCCCGGCTGACTGGCTGGCTGGCTGGTTGATCGGTGGTCCTTTCTCTCTGCGCCCACCACATAGCAACACACTGCGAGCTGATAGATCACCCTCACGATCGCCCTCCTTGTGTCAGTGTCACAACTCATTGACAGAATCACAAATGAGCTACGTCTTAATTTAGAAATACGGTAATTGTGTCCAGATGGTTGGAATTTCTGGATGCGGTTCTGAAAATACCTTTTGGTTAAGTCAAACATACGGTGTTTAGCCCGCAGCTTTGCTCTCTCTCTCTCTCTCTCTCTCTCTCTCTCTCTCTCTCTCTCTCTCTCTCTCTCTCTCTCTCTCTCCCTCTCTCTCTGGACTTGTCTCTGCTTCAGCTGGGCTTTTGTCTCAAAAACATAAAAGGTTCATCGCCCACATGCTGGCCTTTGTGGTTCATGTTGTGTGTGAGTCTTCGTGTATTTGTGTTTGTCTGTGTGTGCAGCATGTGTGTGTGTGTGTGTGTGTGTATGTTTGAATATATGCCTCTATTTCACTGTGTTTGTTTTTGTTTGTGGCCCTGCTTGGGTGCACATGAACATGTGTGTATATCCTGAAGATCAGAGAATGTTGTTTATGTGTGTATTGACAGGAGCAGGGGGTTTAGGAAGAGTCTGGGCCAATTGGGCCAACGGGTTCATGGTAATGGCTCCCATGTCCTGAGGGGAGAGGCAGCGCCCAAGGCTGTGATTGATAAACCAATAAATCTTTAGCTACGTTGGTAATTAAGCTGTCAGGCTCGCTTGTTACTGTCGACCTTTTCCCCCCCCGCGGTGATCACAGTGGCCCTCCACACACAAACGCACTGGTTTCAACATGAGCCCAATAACACACAGCACCACTGTCACGGAAGAAGCATGTCACTGACATTTTGTAGCATATTTTCCTTTCATCCAGGTCAGGTGATAATCTGCCCGGTCTGCATGTATGTGTTTAACAAGTTACACAATGGCTGGTGGTCCCTAAACAGCGTTCTCGCTTCAAGTCCATGTGTTTGTCTTCACATGCAGGTAGTTTGTTTTCTTCAACACGCTCTCAGTGAACTTCCTTGACTCACCTTTTTAATTTCAGTCAAATACGAGGTTGATATTGATTTTAATGTTTAATGAGTGATGGACGTCACTCAGCATTCCCAAACGTCTTGGAAACTGCTATGCAAATTATTTTATTACTATCATCTTTATTCTTACTTTATGCCGCAAACAGTGTGCGCCAAACTATTTACTTGTTAAGGTTTTAGCTGGACCTGTTGGTTACTGTTGTCTGAAACCGTTTTTCTTACCTGAGGATATAAACATGTTGGAACAGAGCTTCGTGTTACACAGTGATCCGTCGGACGCCATTGTGTCTTCACTCCAGAAACCTGCAACATGAACATAATGACTTGACCTGTGAACAAATGTGGCAAATGTGTTCTTGTAAATCACAATTGAAAGTTATATTTGCTTTAGAAGTTGTTCAAAGTTACCTATGAGTTTCTTCTGAATTTGAACTTCCAAGGCTCACACCATGCCATTGGCATAATATAGTCAAGTCAGGTCGGATTTACTTAAGTGTTTGGGACATGATTTTACTACTTACAAATCAACAAAGGCTTACCATTAGAGAGGAGCAAACATGAGAAAGTGTGAAAGTGATCGTAAGAAAAAGAAAAGAATCCACTGAGGACGGCCGGCCTGGTCAGGCAGCATCCACCAGCCTCAACAGCCTGCACCGTGTTCAGCTGTAGTCGGGGACTGATCTGTGTATGGCTGTCACTCTGAGCCAGTGGTCCCAGCGGGCCAGCTGTAGCACAAACACACCCATACACACTGCAGGGCTTGTGGGGTTTCCAGTGCAGCTACAGCCTTCTGTGTGAGTGCTTGTGTGTGTGTTTGTGTGTGTGTGTGTGTGTGTGTGTGTGTGTGTGTGTGTGTGTCTCTGTGTGTGTGTGTGTGTGTGTGTGTGTGTGTGTGTGTAGTTTACAGTACAGAGTGAAAGCAGCTGTCTCTGTTCCCTCCTCCCCTCCTCATCTCTCTGTAAACACTCAACATCCGCTGTAATCACAGGCGAGCCAGCCGAGGCCCTCAGCCCTCTGCCAACCTCCGAGCTCAGTCTCAGCCCCTCAAATCCAACTCTGTCCTACATGGTGGACGCACATCCATGCACATAAACACACAAACACTCGCATAGTTGCACAGGAAAAGTCACACACAGACACACATAAGGAACAAAAGTTTTTCTTCACCAGTCACTGTTGCCAGTGGATTTCAAAGTCCACCAGCCCTTTTTCCATCATTTACCAGCAAAGTAATTTAATTCTGCCTTTGTGATGACATCCTTTGTTGGTCTTTAAATTGCTATGTGATGTGCCTATTTTGCTAAAAATGCTTTACAAATAAATTTGACTCAATTAGAACTTAAAAGTGACCTCCCAAAAATTGTTGACGCAGAGACTTGGAAACACAGCAGTCACAATATTAGATTACGTTCAGAGTGGGTGCTGTGCCACTATAACGTTCTTTCAAAAGAAATCCATGGACAAAATGCTGGCACCAGGACATCTTGAATGCTAATATATTTGTATTGACGCCCACATCAAAATAAGGTATTTTGGCAAACACCATCAAAATGTCATCTACATTACACCCAGCCAGGTTGCAGTTGTGACTAATTACAGCTTGAGTGTGGGTGGTCCGTTGAATTAATAACAGTTACTTATTAAACATCTAGCTGTGCTTTTTGCTGGGTTTATTGGCCCCTCTTGTGCCACCAGTGCTGTCATCCGTTGGATTATAAACACACATCCCATCAGCTGCCCAGTGAACCCCTGGCTGCCTAATGGAGAATACCTCTCCAGTGGTCCATGTCTCTCAGTGTGGGCGCAACTAGCCTACTTGCCCTGGGTGTAAGTCACAGGGTTCAAACACGGGCCCCCTGCCTGCGCACAGAGACCTTTATCCACGGGGATGGGGGGGGTTGGTGCGATGTTGGATGGGGGGGCGCAGGAGATCTGGACACACACCCATCTATCCACACACTCAAACACACAACCTCTAAATGGCAATGCAATCCTCTTACCACCTATGGCGTGCCCTCTCTGAAACACAAGCTTGATATGGAAACGACATGCATATGTATTCATGTGACCGCCGGCTCCATGTCCCCGAGCCAACCCAAACCAATAACTGAGAGGCTGCTCTTTAGCTCCTGTGCAAGCTAATTACATCTCTGCTTTATTAGCGCAGAGCAGAGGTATAGTCGGGAATATTTTGCATTTCATATCTCATTCCCTCCTTTTAATGTCAGACCTGTCTTTGGCATTTGATTTGAACCCCGCGGATCCTAAACAGCCAGACATCATACCATCCAAGAAAAAGAAATATAATATACTCAGAATATTACCAGTGTTCTTGGATACTAGGTGATGCTTCATGTACCTATACAGTGGTTGCCAGTGCAGTCATCTCCCTGCCCTGTGATACTGCTGACATTTTTTGTATGTTACCCAATGTAGATTATTGTGCATGTACTATACTTTCCGACTGGTGAAAATGAAGAACACTTTTTGTCTCAGGGATTAAGATAAATTGGGGGAAGGAAAATCACTACTCCTATGGCTTCATGTAGCATATTCCCTATTTCATTAGCGTTATTTGTATATGAACAGATCACTAGAGGCCACTTTTATGTTTTTTTTTATAGGGATACTGTACATAAGCATATGATGTGCGCTTAATAGACTAATGTCACTTATCTTATCATAACTTCTACTGTATTACGTACGCCAGTTTGCAGGAAATGCACTTGTTAGTACAGTTAATAGACTTTCTGGAGTTTGTTATTTCCATTATGTTAAAGCTGTCGTCAAGTTAGGTCGGTGTTTCTCATTTAAAAAAAGATATTAAATGACTAAGCTACAAAGCTAGCTATGTATCAGATTTCAATCTCCAACCCCTGAGGTGAATAATCCTTCCAACCAGGTCATATCTGACAGATTGATGTAACAGTCACACAACCTTTTTTTACCAAGATAACCTAACCTGTTGTGTTGTTTCCTGCCCACCTCAGAATTCTCGGTGTCTTGCTTCACTTTGCTTGGTGCATTAGTAAGAACGTAGATCTGGCCAAAAAGAGACAGATTTGTATTCAACAGGTATGTTTAAAAGCATTTTCATCTATTATAATTAGGCATTTATCCACAGTGTGTTTCATATGTTGTCACCATTGCTTAACATGAGAAAATGATAAGGTGGTCAACCTGACCAGGCACTTTTAACCTGACTGCTATGTATAGTTTTAAGCCGTGGAGGTAGCAGCGTTTTTACTTTACCTGAGTGAACATGTCCTCAGGCATGTTTTTTTAGTGATGAGTGATTTTAGCATGATGACGTGATGAAGAAACGTGCACAGACTAAGGTGCAGCACAGGGTATAATCATATGTATCCATGCTTGTGTTGTTATGTAGATCCTCACTGTGAAGGCATAATTAGACCGTGTGCTTGAGCAGAGGAGGAAGAGAGGAGAGAAGGTAGAGGTGTGTGAGGTTCAGGGAGATGCTCTAATCGTCTTTGTCAACCTCCTGCTGTGGTGTCAAGTTTCATATCGGCTCTCTGTGGCCGCACCAAGGAGCAGGAGGGCCTCGGTGGGGTGGAGTTGGCTGATGGCGTGTGCCCACGCTCAGGCGCCTGAAAGAACTCGGCGCCCCGCGCTGCACACATGCATACACAAAAGCACAGCAGCACACACACAAGCTCTGTCGCAACCAACATCGGTTGCATGAGCGTAAATGACTGTGGAGGTGAGTCAGTGAGTGGCAAGAGGCCTCTCTGTGTGTGTTCTGTGGTTCTTTGTTCCCTCCGTCAAAGCCACTCTGAAAATCCGCCGCTCGCTCTGGGCCAGTCCTTTAAGCACAACAAGTCACTGCTCAGCTAATTCAGGCCAGAATCACAATCATTACTTGCCAAGTACAATAATTGTAGGGAAATATGTCTTGGTGACAACTCACAAAGAAAGTTACAGCTTTTAAAGGCTGTTGGGACCTCTTTTACTGTCAAATACAACGAACCAAACACAAATTCTGTATGTTTACCCTCTTCCATGTCTCTGCTAATATGAAATAGCATGTAAACAATGTGAAGTCAGCATTAAGCTTGTGAGAAATGGCCAGTGCATCAAGAAAATACTAAGCAAAGTGCGGCAAAGCGGTGTGAAAATAGAGTTTGTTGACATTAGTATATGGCCAGATTCATCACAGCTCCGTGCCAATCCTCAGGAGTATCCTTACCGAGCTAAACTCTGTCCAAACACTCTTCATCGCCCTCCCTCATAGACTCCGCAATGGGAATTCTGTGCCATTATGACCAAAGCATAGCCCTCTGTAACAAAACGAATGCATATTGTCATCCAAGGAAATATTCATGGGTAAAAGCAGGAAAACATTTTGATAATGTTGGGACATGACTACTGATATTAAGTAAGGGTTTGTTACAAGGCTTTTCATCGACGCCCAAACAGAATAGTTTTTGATAGTGGATCGAGCCGCATTGTGCCTTTTCTCTTTAGGATTTTTTTCCTTACATTTTGTTATGACCATTTCCCCCTGTACTACAGCCTACAGCCTGTTTATTATCCAACCTGTGGAGGGTGTAGGAAGTGTAGACAGACCAACCAGTAGGAGTCACTAATGCTGCGACAAGGACGAGATCCCTAAAGACAGCTTCCCAAATGGCCCTTTCCCCTGCGCCCTAATCAGTGTGCAACCTTCACTAAGTTTAGTAACTTTAGTTCACCCTGAACTACCTTGTACATCTGCTGCTATTTTGCCGTGTCTTCTGCACCACGATGTAAATTCAAAATCTGTAACCCTAACTAGATAAAGGACACCAACATGCATCAGAATGCAATGCCTATTTTTCTTTAGTGGTTTATAAAATATGTTTTACTATATCAATTCCTGCCAATCTCAGCACCAGTGGATCACGTAATACTCTTTCAGAAGAGATCATTTATTTGGGATTCTATACTAGAAGTTGAATGTTTTCTCGTCCATTGCATGCATCTGTCAATAATCTGTCATCTCTCATGCTGCAGGGATGATGATGACATCAATGACGTAGCCTCCATGGCCGGGGTGAACCTGAATGAGGAGAGCGCAAGAATACTCGCCACCAACTCTGAACTAGTGGGAACGCACATCCGCTCATGTAAAGACGAGGCCTTTCTCCACCCGGGACTTCTCCATCGACGAATTCTGGAAACGGGTAGGATAAGTGAGCCCGTCTTGCAGTGTAGCAATGTCGAGACTCATAAACATTTAACTCTTAAATGTTCTTAGCTGCAGTTAGAGAATGCTAGCCTCTCCGAAGTAAAGTGGGAAAAAAAATGTATACCCCCCCCCCCCCCCAACCCACCCTTCTTCTCTAAACAACAATCCAAAGATGAAAATCCAGGCTGTAGTGGTGATGAAATCACTAACTGTTGTCTTTTGTCTTAGGAACATGTTGTTGCTGTATTTCTAGTGTCATCACTAAAGATGAAATTTTGATTTTCTGAGGCTTTTCTTGTTTGGCCTCGGTTTAAATTTGATACACTTAACAATTCTTTCACCTCCTTTAATGAATTCTTCAGTGGCTGTCTGAACTCACTGGACCCCAGGCACACACATAAATACTTTATGGGTTTGTCTTTTGAAGGCTGGCTGTCAGATTGTCCTCTGGACTAAAGGAACAGAGTTTAGAGGAATGAGACTTGGCAGTGAGATTTTGATTCTTTCTCTCTTTTTAGTGGATCTTGACACTCTGAAGGCACACCGTATTGCGTGTACTAATCGATACAGGCGGAGAGTTCTTGGTTTGTTTGCAGCATCACATCAGAGTGATAGTGTCTTCATTACTTCATTTTGCTACTGGCAGTCAATTTTATTGCTTGAAATATACTTTAGGCTCTCGCTGCACAGTGAAACCTTTGAAAACGTATTATGAGCGTTATTACTCAAAATAAAAAAAAATAAAAAACTGTGCCTAGCTACTTGCTCCTGTGCATCATATCAAAAAACACACAGCATAATCACACGTGACGGGGAGTCTCGCGCCCTCATCTCGTTTTATCTCAATTAAAGTATCCTTACTGTAGCACGGATGCCTGCGGGTCATGTTTCGTTATGTGGACTCTTGGCATGGTTGTTACCCGTCACCTTGGGGCATAGAGGTTATTTAAAAATATAAATCTTTCCTCGGGGGGGGGCACGCAGCATGATACAGGGCAAGAGGCTAGGGCGCCCCCTTGCTGGGGAAGTGGCACTTATGCAGCGTTGTTGTGTCAGTGATTGGCCTTTCCACGCTCTCAGCCGACAGCAGTCCGAGGGAGGCTCCCCTGGCCTGCCAGCTCCACTCAATCAGAAAGCCTTGGCTTCACCTCTGTACAAGCACCACGTTCAACTCTGCTCTGCATTCTCATTTACTGTGGAACATCCTGCTGAAACTTCACTGTGACCTCTCCTGCCCACTGGTTGCCCCCACAAAAAGAGGGGTCCCACTACCAGCATTTTTCTTTTCTTCCTGATTCACAATTCTTTTCCCCTTTAATTTATTTTTTTTTTTTTAATACTGATTTCAGGAGAAAATGTTGGCTGCCTCTTTCGATATCCCCCTCTTTATGTCTCTCTGTGTCTCGATTCCTCTCCTCTCTTGTTTATCCCCTTCAAACAAACACTTGTGCCACCGTCCTCTCCCCGAACCTCTCTCCCCCTCCCCTCGTAACTCTTCAGGCTGGCCCTTGAGCTAGGTATGGGGGGGGGGGAGTTGCATTTCTGAAACTGCAAAACAGCACTCCACCCCCCAACTCAGGAACCAGAACACAGGCACAGCTGGAGCTCTCTAAAAAAACTCCTCAGAGTAATGATAGTCCACTGATACTTTTAAGGTCCACACACACACACACACACACACACACACACACACTTGACATGGAACACACAGTTTCCCATATCTACTGAAAATGTCTTAAAATAATCAAATTAAGACCTGAAAATATAGTAACATAAGCATGTGTGCGTGGATTATTAATTCAGTATGATTTTGATAGCACAATCTAAGGCTGGAGAGAGATAATAGCATTGACACAAAAACTGGTTCGTTCTGATTGGATGCTATGTGTTCTCAAGCTGCAACTTGCTGCAACTTGAACATGATTCACTTTCAAAACAATGGAAGTGCTTCATGTGGCGTTCACATGTCAGTTTTACTATGAAACTAGCATGACCTGCTCCTGGGGAAAACATGTCAGCCATCTACTATGTCAGCATGTCAGCCCTCTAATTGTAAGGCATGAGCTCAAATTGCTTGAGTGTGTTTAACCATCAAGCAAGGTGTCTGGTCTCTGGGTTTGTAATTTCTAATCAGCTGGTATTTAGCAGTACAGCTATTAAACTACAGTATCTCTATAGCACATTACAGCAGTCACTTAAGTCTCATTTTGCATGACACTAATGTTAGCTGCATCATTGGAACAGACACTGCCACTTAATAATCAAATTGCTATGGTAATTTCATCAGTTTGAATACAGTTGGTCTTTCTTCACCATGTTGTGGCATTTTTATGCTAAATCAACCGTTAGATTACATTAGTATTACTAAGTAGAAGTACTAAACCACACAAGACTAACTAAACAAACAAACCATTTTTTTTTTTATAATATTCATTTCCCCCTTTTACCCCTACTGCACTTTTTTTCGTTTTTGTTTTCTGCTTTGCCCCTCTTTTTTTGATGGAGTTCTTGTTGGCAAGTCAAGATAAATCCATTTGTGCATAAAATCCTTAAATAAAAACACAGTACATAAATAAAAACCAAACATTTTACACTTAAGGAATGCTAAAGTCTCTGGATATTGTTAAGCTGTCAAGACAAGTCTTGAATATTGCATGGATGTCAGGAATACTGCCCTTGCATCGGCAAAAGGTTGTTGCTCCCTGTTTCAACAAAGGGGTACTGGAGGAGGAATCCCAAATGCTCAGGCAGGGCTATGTCAGGGCCCTTAAAAAGAGATTATGAAACCTCCGCTTCAACAGTCACAATGTGAAATTCAACCCAGGTCAGAGAACACTACACCAACATTTTACACTGTAACTGATCATCATCAAGGGCTCATTAGAAATTGCTATTAAGGCTATGGGAGTATGGTTTCCAGGATATAACTTGGTGCAAAGGCATCTCTGCTATTTGAAAATGGAGTGATCCTTATGGCTGTACTGGACCTTAACTCCTGATTTGATCAGGATGAAGATCAACACATGCAAATCTGGGATCATGGTTATCTCCCCATTCAGGTGATAGGGAGCAGATGCCCCAAAGGGACTTCAGGTATCTCAGAATCTTAGGTTAGAATGTGTTTGTGGCCAGAGGAAAGAAAGAATCACATATTCACAGGCATTTTAGATATAAACCACTATAGTTGGGTCATTCAGGACCTGTTCAGGACCATGTTCACTGCCAGCTACTTTTCGGGGGACCTTGTTGCTATGGATACCATTCAGTTCTATAGTAAATAAATATTCAAGTTACCAGGCCTCAATACAGATTGTGTCTCTCCATTGGAAATTTGATGTTGCCTGTTAAGTGTTAAGTGATGAACTACAGCATAAGAACGTATAGTGTTATCTGACACAAGTGGAAAATGCATACATAGTCAGTGATTAACCTCATAATTCTGCATTTATATATTGCTTTTCTAGTCTTAGTGACCACTCAAACACTTTACATTACGGCCGCATTCACCCCATTTAAACACTGGTGGCTGAAGCTACCATAGAAGGTGCCACCTGTTTTTATAAACATTGACACACCTGGTGGAGCATCGAGAGCATTTCAGGATTTTGGCCAAAGACACTTCAACATGTAGACCAGGAGTCGAACCACCGACATACTTGCTATAGTTACAGATTCCCTCTAATAAGTCTTATGCATTCATCTTGTCTTAATGAGCTTTGCAACTGCACTTTTAAGAAGGAGTGGATGCATATGTGGAGGGCATGAAGTTACATTACATGTCATTTAGCTGACGCTTTTAACCAAAGCGACCTACAATTGCTATATGTGTCAGCGGTCACACACCTCTGGAGCAACTAGGGTTGAAGTGTCTTGCTCAGGGACACATTGGTTGATGTATTGCAGTGGGAATTGAACCCAGGTCTCCCACACCAAAGGCATGTGTCATATCCACTGCGCCATCAACAGCCCAAGTTGTCTATAGGACATTGGGTCTCTGAGTATGCAGGTGCGTTCCACACATGCACCCTGTAAGGTTTAGCCCCATGGTGGAAGGAGGAGACATGGACTCAGTTCTTCACCTGGTGCTTTGATTTATTTCTTCCCCATTCACAAGGAAAGTGCAGTGGCGCAAGGATGAATTATTACAAAAATATATCAAAAATAACAAAAACCAAACAAGGAAACTAAGTACAAACTATTCAAATTATCATACCAAACAAATATTATACAATACCAAAAGCCTAAATCAGGCCCTGACTATTGGGCTCTAGCGCCTGTACCCTTCCAGGCCAAAACTGTTCTTCCCCAAGAGCCTCTGCCTCCTTCCTTTATATCTGAAGCCCCCCCCCTACAAGACAAACCAAAGTTAATTGGAAATCAATCAAACCCCATCATGTTACCTCAACATTCCAAAACATTTCTGGCTACATTAATACCAAATATACCAACTATAAAACCAGAAATTAAATGTTACATGCTGAACAAGTTTCTCAAAACAGAAAGCTTTAGGCACTCCAGTACCCCCCTCTGTACTGGCTTACACTTGGACCATTCCAGGTCTTCCCCCCTATAACTTACACCAAACTCTGTCACTTCTTGTTTGCCATTTCGAACCAGATCCCTGCTTGAAGATGAGAACAGGTGAATGAGACATGCAAACATTTGGATGACCTTGGGTAAATCCAATAACCTAAAATAAATAACTTGAAATTAACTGTGTATGTGTCGTATTTATCAAATCATGATTTCTACTCTTTCGACTAGTACTTAAATACACTGAAAGGAAATAACATGAATTGACAAGCCATGTGTCCACTGATGCTAGCCCACATGCTAATGGTAATGCTAATGCTAACAGTCCTATGCTAATGCTCATGCTAGGGTTATCTTAGCATGCTAGGACCATTGCTACCACTGGCTTAATTGAAGGCATGGGGTAACCCCATGACACACCCAAACAGTCTAAATGCACTGTCTGGGTGAGCTCTTTCCACCATCTTTGTGTGGCTTTTAAAGAGGAAGTATAAAGAAGTAGATAGTGACGGATCTCAAACATACAAAATCCCACAATAGTGGCTCTGTGATGCTGTACTAAGGCTCCGCGGTGCTTTGAGCATGAGAACATCAGCATCCTAACATACTCAAACAATACAATGCGAACATGCTAATTTTTTAGCAGGTATGATGTTTACCAGGCATGCTCTCTATCGTAGCTAGAACAAAAGTCAAGGGATTACCAAATCCATTGGGATGCATTGTCGGGAAGAGTTGTATACCTGCACTAAATTTCATGACATTCCATCCAGTAAGATAGTTCAGTCTGGACCAAAGTGGCGGACAGACAGACAGACCCACCGACTGACATTGCCATCCCCAGAGCCATGTTGCTTGCATAATTAAAAATGCAAAAAGCCCACCCATCTGGAGATGTTTCAATCTTTGGTTCAGGTTATTCCTTTTATCTGTTTGTCTTGTAGAAATTAATTATACAAAATATCAAAGCTGTTTAGTTCATTAGTCTGTTTCTAGCTGTGTTATAGGCCTTTTTTTTCTAGGTGAATAATAGCGATTTCTATCAGTACATGTTCAAGAATGTGTTTTTGCTCACAGAAATGTGGCTCTCTAGCTAAGTCTCTTAAACTTTCCCTGAAATATTAATGTCCCTGAAAGATCTTATTTTTTCGGAAGCAGAAGCCTATTAGTGTTTTTATTTTTGACCTTGTGACATGGCAACATGTATTGCCACTGTAATTATAAGGCTAACAGGGCTCCTTCCATCCATTTCAAAGCTTGAGCAGATGAGGAGTATATGTATTGTTCAGCTGATTTAAATAATTGGTGTGGTTTACTTAAAAGGGTGCCAGAGAGAAAATTATGGTAATGGAATAATTTAAAAGGAAGTTGGAAACAGATAGTAACCCCACCAAAGTCTGTCCTTCTCTCTTTTGTTATGACTTCAGATGAGTTTTGCTCCAAGGAAACTAAATTATCCTTCTCCTATGAAAAGAGATGGCCAATGTCGTTTGCACACTTGAAGGAGCTTAGCTAGTAAAGCCACTCTGGAATTTGCACTAAGACTGTGAAACAAATTAACTTTTCTGTGTGATGAGTCCTATTTTTGGGAGTTAATTGCACGTACTAATCAGACAGTTTTTCTGTGTAAATGTGTGTGTGTGTGTGTGTGTGAGTACAGTAGGTGTGTATGAGTTGAGAAGTTGTAATCTTCTGTTGGTGTGTTTTTATGAGTTGTTTGGTTGTTTGTGTATCTGTAGTGAAACAATTACTTTTTTACCTGCTTAGCTGTTGTTTTTCTCAAAATGGCAAATTGTGGAAGCAAGCATAGTGATGATGATAAAACAATCAACCTATTTATCCCTTTAGTAAATTAAATGAGCGAAGGCTATATTGTAAAACTCCCAGATGGTAAAGTGGAGGATCAACATTTTAATTGCAGCAGAGTCAGTGGGGTGAATGAGAAATCTGGATTTAATCATGAAAAGAAAATGTACTAACTGTACCTGTTGTGTGAGAAAGATGTGTCAAATTGATATAAATTATATAGTGATTGCAAATGTTTTATCTTGTCCTACGTGTGTGTGTGTGTGTGTGTGCGTGTGCATGTGTGCGTCTGTCCTTCACAGCTAAGAAGTTTGGCGTCACAGAGGTCCCTATGGAGGCGGTTACATTCATCTCACATGCCACACAGTCACGACTTCGAACTGTTGTAGAAAAGGTTTCTACCATCGCACAGCACCGACTGGACTCTTGTAAGGTAGGAAGAACACACACACACACACACACACACACATGCACACACACATGCACAAAAATGCACAGGCAGAGAGGGCAGGTGGGCAGGATAAAGTTAAATAGTGTTTAATAGAAATCTCATTACCCTTAATTAATGCCCTTGCACTCACTGCACCAGTCAACATCCCCCCCTCTCTACTTCATGTGCTGGTTTGGGCGGCTGTGGCTCTTTAATTGCAGGGTTGGTGGTTCGATCCCCGACTCCTCCTGTCTTCATGTCGAAGTGTGCAAGACCTGAACCCCATGTTGCTCCTAATAGGCAGGCCAGCACATTACATGGCCGCCATCGGTGTGTGGGTGTGAGTCAGTCAGATTGTGCACAAAGCGAAATCCTATAAATGTATCCCTAAGAAAGCCTAAATGCTCATCTTCTTGTATAATAATTGTTGATGCATTGCCTCATTATTATGAAGTATCGTTGGGATCATCGGTAAATATAAGTAAACGTTAAAGGTCCAATGTGTAGGAATTTCTCCCATCTAGCGTTGAGATCATATATCGCAATCAACTCTCTCGCACCACGCAGTTCAAAGTACGTATTACAGCTACGGTAACCTTCACGCTTCAGAAAGCCGGTCTCTTGCTCTTATCAATATCCTTTCTTTTTCTGCGCGAAGAAGAAGACTCCTGTTCCAGAAATTTGGATTTTGAATACGTGTGGTCCTCCACGTTTCCTTCTTCAAACTTGCCGGGGCCGGGAAGCTACGATACCCATTAGCAGCATTAGTAGCACCTGTGAGTTTATCATCTGACAGCGAAAACGTGAAAGGAGGAGCAGTATGTCCTGTATGTCCCTTACCGGCTAACGTATTTCAAGATGGGGCATGAATATGGAGCGTCTACCTCAGTTCATGCGATTGCAAATGTAAAATTTCAAGTCAATAGGAATACTTGGAATTGATGGTGGAGGTAAATATTCATGAAAAAGGACAAGTTTGTGAAAGGGCAACACAGATTTTGATAATGAACAACTAAACACGTTACATACTGGACCTTTAAGCAGTAACAGAGTTGATAAAATCCTAACGACACCCATCCCTGAAATGCAGCCAGTACGGCCCTGTTTTCTGTGCATTGTCACGACACACTGAAGCCACCATTCTGTTTGGATTAACAGAGAACAATGACAATGTATACATGCACTGATCTGTGGGACGAAACAAAGCATATGGTGTCATAACTGTCTATATGAACCTCGGTTATTGTAAAAATGGGTGGCTTGTTCTGTATCTAAGCGACCGTTCACATAAATGGGCAGACCATTATGAAGGGAAATATTCAGTAAATATTGGATCCAAACTCAAGGGGGATATTAAATCACTTAAGTTGGAAATAAAACTTTATCAGGACATTCAAGCACACTGGAATATTGGCCTGTATGCTGCAACATTCCCACACAGACACACAGTGACATGCACACAAATGTCTCACGCATAAACTCACAGCCAAAAATGCAAGTGTATCACTAACATAAACACATAAAAGTTAATACGAGCAGTCTTTTTTACCTTTAAGTTGATAAACAGGAGAGCTCAGACTTCGCAGTCAGTCAGCCAATATATAAAAGGTATAAAAGAACTTTTAAGTGCTCGTCAGCGCACACCTGCGTACTTTTCTCGTAATGGTGACTTTATCTCTCGTAGCCCTTGAATGCAACTATATAACCACATTTAATTGGTGTACATTAAAGCACAAATCCATCTCAACTACAAGCCTAAATCTGATCGTTGTTGGGAGAACGGGGGGAAACTTTGAAAATGTGTTCTTCCTGACACCAAGAAGGGAGGAAGAGTAGGAGGGAGGGAGGGAGGAAGAACACCAGCCACAGCTGTCCCCATCCCCATTCTTCTTCTAGTCGTTCTTTTCCTTTGTTGTGGTTTGGTAAATGAGGTGTGTGTGAGAGAGGCACGAAGCTCTGTGAAGCCACTCTGTTGACATCAGCGGAAAAAAAAAAGCAAGGGGAAAAGACCAAAAGACAAAGCGGCCTTAAAGAGCAACCGGGCTTCGGCAGCGGCGGCAGGAGCTACGGCAAGAGTGCAGGCTCAGCGCTGCAACAAAGAGGAGGGAGCCTGGATGAGAGAAAGAAAGAGGGGGGGGATGCTGGCGATGAGCCTCCTCTGATGTGTCTTTGTGCTCTGTGCCACCCAGCTTCTCTCATCCACTCATGGAAACACACACACAGACCTGACACACACACACACACACACACACACACACACACACACACACACACACACACACACAGACAGATAGAAAACAGAGTGATATAGAAATCAAGTGCAAGAGGAGAACCGAGCTGCATAGGAGACATACAAACACAAACGTGAAATACGCAATTATCCTATTAACTTTTGATGACCTACAAAAGTTGTTTTCACACTTGCCTTTCCATTTCCCAAGTGGGAGGCGATGCGCCATATGCAAAGAGAAGCGTTGTCTTTAAATAGAAAAAGTTAGTGTGTGTTCAAGTCTGTTGTGATCAGACCCGTGGTGTTCCAGATGAGCTGCGTCTTAAAGTTAGTTTCACCAAATGTGCCGTTAATGATGAAGGTATTTGTCATCCTTATCAGCAGGGCATGCCTGACTTAGTTCTTGTAATCATAGATTTTAATCATAGATGGTGATGGTAGTCCATTATGATTTTCTTATTTGGGAGCTGTATTTGGGTTTATGCATCGGAAAGGACAATGCACACAATAAATCCCACCCGGACAAAGTGTTTTATTCATCTGGTAAAAATGTATTTAATTTTGTACAAAAAAACAAAACAAACTTCAAGTAAAACATCACATCTTCTCACATACTGTAATATACACTCTTAACTTATAATGAGGACTGACCCATGCATCTCCTAAAGCATGCTTAATTATTATTACACACATCTTGTAAAACGTATTTTTGGCAATTTGCTCTCTACCTGTCTGTCTCATGTTGGGCCTCTTCTTAGCTCAGTAGCTGATTTTTTGGCATGACAGTGTTTCCATGCTTCTTCTGTGGAATAGTGCTGAAACAAGGAGTTGAATAATCTATGAGTCAATTAACAGAAAATTGGCAACAATTTGGTAATCCATTACTCTTTCTTTGGGTAATTTTTCAATCATAATGGCCAAGAAATTGCTATAAATTTAGTATATTTGGATTTGTGAATTTAAAGACAGATTGTACTGGGCTGTATTGACAATTTTCTGACACATAATACATTATAATAATACTATATATGGTTACTCAAACAGAAAAATTGAAGGATTAATCGATAATGAAAGTAATCATTAGTTAACCGTAGAACAACAATCTTATCAGAACTAATTATTCATACTACTGTTCAGCACTATCGTTCATTTAAAAATGTTGGGAGACCCCTTAATGTATTATTACGTGTCTTGAGAAAGGTCCATGGGACCGAACAGTTGACGAATAAAACCAAATGCAGTGATGAAAAGTGTGTGCGGGAATATTGATTTTCTTGCTTTTTGAAATGGATCTTCGGGGGATTTAATTCCCTGCACCACAGAGGAGACCAAGCAAGTGGTGTACGTGTTGCTGACTATTCACCCCCTTAATGTATGGCAATAATTACTATGTTGCAGGCAGCTACATTTTTAAGAGTTTGGTGGTCATATTGCCAGACTTGGTCTCTCAGTCTTAGGTCTCAAGTTTCTCAAATTTCTGTCATAGATGTCCGACAGATATTCTACTAATGCGTTTTGTGCTTTGGGTGAAATAGATCTTCTAGTAATGTATTTACAGTAGATGCTTTTTGGTATTGAGATCATTTAGAATGTGGACTAAGGGCTGCCCTGAAATTCTGAAATATGTGCCCAAAGCCTTAGAAGCAGCCACTGAATGGGACTCGTAGCTTTTTTCATCTGTTGCCGTCGCAGTGATTTTCTTTCAATCTCCTTGTCAGGATGACGAGTGCTACGAGCAGTCGGCAGACGTTCGCTCTCAGCTTCGATTTTTCGAGCAGCTGGAGAGAATGGAGAAGCAGAGGAAGGACGAGCAGGAGCGAGAGATCCTGTTGAAAGCCGCTAAAGTAAGTTATTGTCACCTCACCATCCTAGTGTGTGTGTGTGTGTGTGTGTGTGTGTGTGTGTGTGTGTGTGTGTGTGTGTGTGTGTGTGTGTGTTTGTGTGTGTGCGTGCGTGCGTGCGTGAGAGAGAGTTGTTACATCCCCGTGCAACAGTGTGTTTTTGTGTACTGCGGTGTGTATGTGTGTGCATGTTGCTCCTGCGCAGGCTCTGACCGATGAATTAGAGTGTGACACCAGTGGATGAAGTGACCTCCCTGCGTCCTCCCAGGCTCCTGGCCCCAGGGCTTCTCTGTCCTGGCTCTTCCTAACCGGACAAAGCGAGGGGGGGGGGGGCCTCGTACACTTTGCAACTCCCATGCACCATGCAACCGACACACACACACACACACACACACACACACACACACACACACACACACACACACACACACACCCATGTACAACCTGCACAACATCCCTCTATCACAAGCGTTGACAGCTCAGGTGAAACAGAGCATCAGTTTAAAAAACTAGTACAGATTTCTCAGTGTGTCCGAGAAGCCAGTATGTTTTTGTTCTATCCAGCTATCTATCAATATACTGTCTACAACCTTTGCACATGTTGGTCTAAACATCTAGTGTCAAGTAGGCTTTTACCAGGAAAGGTATTGCATTTTTCCAAAAGCAGTAACAGACATTTGTTTGGAATAAACATGCAAGATATTTAACCTTATGAACAGAAATTCCAACGAAAAAGCCTCAAAATACTGGCTGCACTGCTGGATGTAGAGGTGGTCTTCGGAGACAGCACACATATGCTACAGTGATAACCGTTTAGTACCAAATGTTAGCAGTTGCTAACACCTACATTACTGCCAGGGCAGAGAACAATTTCACCCACACCATTTACTACAACAAACTTTCCAAAAAATGGTCCTTAGAAATGTCAAGTTATGTGGTTTGTAATAACTCTGTATGATTAACGTCACTGGTATAGTCCTTTAGGAAGACGCATAGTTGGTGTGGACACTTCCTAATGTAGAGGGTGTAGTCTGTTCATTTTCACAAACATCTTTTAATTCGAGGAAGAATTTAACTTTGCAAGAAAATATTAAAATGACTTATTTCCAACAGGGTCCTTGCGTTGTCATCTGTCCACTATTCTGATCTCAGCCCTGTACATGTAGAGACATTTATTTATCAGTAAAAGAAAAGAAAAAAGGTCTTCAAATTAGTAAAGATCACCACTGACCAAAAAAAAGAGAGAGAAATCTTTTGCAAATGAAAATGCCTCGCGGTGCAACATTAGCAGAAAGCTAGGTTAATTGAATTAATTTTGAATGGAGCAAATGTCCCACAGTAAAGATTGTCATTGCAGCACACCTCACCGTCTTAATTGCATTATTACGCTCCGGTCCTGCCATGCAGGATATTAGAAATCCTCTAGTTGATGAACACTGGCCACCAAACCTCATGACCTGCCTGGTTGTTTTTTAAGAAGCCAGACAGCCTCGCTCCTGGTTGTGAAAGCCTCAGCAGGAAAACCACACTGTGAAGTGTGTTGTTAAAATAATTAATAGTGACACTTTTATGTCCTCTGTCAGTGGCCAGTTCTACATGGTTGAACAGCGCAATCCATTTTTTTTTTTTTTTTATGTGAACAGGTCGCTTTAATAATAGGATTAAGTGAAGAACTTTTGCAAATGTAGTCATTTGGATTGCATGGGCATGATTGAGGATAGTTTGACTTCACCTCAGAGCCACGTCTATGGCTTTTTGGCCCCTGTTGCCATGGCGTTTCAGTTCAAGAAGTTTGGAGAGCAAATATATGCCTAATGATTGTGCGATATATTACACCACCACACTGCCTGATAACGTACTAGTCATTTTTTTCTACTATGTATGCTATATTTTTTTCTAAATTATCGTGTGCACACAAGCATATTGAACACATCTGTTGTATCAGAACACCGGCTCTGATCCCTGCAGTCAATGTCACAGGAAAGGATTTTAAGGAAACAGGGACAATTCATCCTGAAACACTTAAACGTTACTGATTATACTTTTTGTTTTATTTTGTCAGTGTAGAGTTTATTTGTCTTACTCCCAATGATAAAATGTCATACATGTCATGTTTTGGCATTTGTTCTTTTAAAAGACAAAATAGAGGCTCTTTATTCTCTCTCTCAATTGTAGACCAACATTCAACCAGTGTACATTGAGAAACCCATCACTGAATACATCTTAAACATCAAAACTCCATAACACTGTGCAGCCAGAATGCAGATTGCATAAGTGGCTCATCTCCCCTTTTCTCAACATGCAATACTACTGCTCTCCTATTTAAAACAGATGTAAAGTGAAGCTTGAAATTGGCTATTTGGTGGATATTTGTGTCTTTCACTTTCAGTAATTTGTAAAGCAAATTAGAAAAACCATGAGGATAAATAAATGTATCCGGGACTACTTACGACTTAGTATTTGGGAGAATATCTTGACAGAATATTCAATATCAAGTTGACTTTACTCTTCACACATATAACCCACAGCTAAATGAAACAAGTGCAACCCTCTGGGGGCTTTTAAAAATCAAATGGGCAACCATAGAAAACCAACCGGCGAAGTAAAAGTAGGCAAAACTTGTTGAGGTAAAAAGAAAATCATCACAAAAAAACTCCTGGAATATGATCAACATCACATATTGGTTATATACTGTAGAACACAGTATTGTAGTATGTATGTATTTTTTTCTTCATTATTATGTATTTATTAAGCACAGGACAGTCTACTACCTGGTCCTCTTCTCCCCTTTTCCTCTCTGCACTCTCCTGTAAGTGGGAAAAGCAGGGCAGCTGACAGAGGAGATGTAAAGCATGCCAGTGGCACCGCTGCCCTTTGTAAACAGTCCATCTGTACCAACTCCTCCCACTCCTTCGCCCCTCCGAC
>NC_135855.1:34127966-34192966 GCF_031162955.1 Sander vitreus
GCAACCATAGTCTTTTCATGTTGGCCACTCAGCCATCTACAGTACATTTAGGGGAAACTATATATGCCTTGCTCAAGGGCAACTCAGTATTGTTGTTTGAAGTATTTTGTTTTTAGGTTTTTCTCGGGTTGAACTTGTGGCCTTCAAGTGACAAGTGGACTTCTCTTAACCCCTGGCTAACTGGCAGCACTCTGTCTTTTCTCTGCATCTCTCCCGGACATTTCTTTCTAGCAACAGCGAGCCCTGCTGCAGTTTAGAACATTCACACTACATCTCAGCCTAGCCATAAGGCCCACATATGCAAATCAAGCAGCACGATAGGTTTGCCCCGGGGGCCGTGTGATCAAAGCAGATCTCCTCCCTGTTAGTGGCAGTCCGCTCGTCATCTGGATCACGGCCGTATTAGCGGCTCGCGAGGAGACGCCGCATGCACGTATGCACATTTTCATTTTCAGCTAGAAATTTAGTTTGTGCAGTTTAGAAATGTTACTTTATGCAACACACACACACACACACACACACACACACACACACACAATTCCCCTCTTCCACCCTCCCTCACCTCCTTCTTTTTTTGCTTAATGGCCGTCGTTTCTCAGCCCCCGTGCCTCTCCGGTTTTCATCACCTGAGTTGGCTGTTTTTGTCACTGCAGAGTCTGTCGGCAGCTCACACATCTGTGCAGATTTCATCAGGATAATGAGCCCAAGCTACTCTTCCAGGCGACGACGGGCAGAGGAAGCAGCCTCTCTTTAAGCCTCCCTTCCTGATCACACACACACACACACACACACACACACACACACACACACACACACACACACACAATTAATTGGAATTACAGTGTGTTATATACTTGAACCAAGTGTCGGCATGTAAACTGAGCTGGCACATGATTTGTTTTTAAAAGGGCAGGTGTGGTGCGTTATGTAACTATTGTTGCAGTCCTGAGTCTAGTCCGACGACCAGATATTAATCCATGACCAACAAATGAATGGTATGAACGGTCAAGCTCAGGTTGAATGTCTTGTCAAGTCAATTTCATTTACATAGCCCAACATCACAAATCCTCAAAGGGCTAAATAAATTGTACAACACGCAACATCTCCATACTAAGACCCCCGATTTATTTGAAGGAAAAATCTTCTCAAAGAATGGGGAGAAACCTCAGGAAGAGCCACAGAGAAGGGGCTCCCTCTTCCAATGTGTATCCACGATCCTTCGTCAATACCGAGGTTTTAGTAGATGAAAGTGTTACTTGTCTGAGATAGTGATATCACTTACACCCTGTAGACCCACAAAGGCCACATAATAGGTGCTTGAATGTCCTCAGTTAACTCACTAGCGTTTACCGTGTCTCTTTTTTTTTAGCCTGATGGCAAAACTGAATTATTAGTTCTCACCTTTTCACGGTCCATAAACGTTAAGATGGTGACAATAAGGGCAGGTTAGTAAAAAAAAGGACATAGTCAAAGTTTAGATAAGATAGATTGTTTCTCTGGAATCCATCACCTTTCCTGACCACTACTGACAAGATTGCTGAGAAGTTGCTGTTTATGTTCCCCAGAGGATGAATCCTAATGTTTCTCTCATCCTTTGATCTTTCCTTTAGTGTAACTATCAGGCCAACACGTTCACTTGTAAAGAAATATCAGAATGGAATAGACACATTCATGCTCCCCAGCAGATGAAAGCTTTATATTATGGATAATCCATGAGCTTTCTGCTTGCGCGACCCTCAGGCCAAGTCTCTGAACACAACATACAGTATCTCACTTAACATTACAGGCTAAGGAAGTTGCCATGAAGTGCACAGATCATATTTATGCTCACAAGGGGATAAAACCTTAGATGTTTATGATATGTCTGCTAGACCTGGTCTCAGGATGAACTTAATTACAATACTAGACCCAAAAACACCACAATGTTTTTTTCTGTCTGATAGTTTTGTATTGTGGGGGTAATGCACATTGTAGGCTCTAGGTGTGACTAGCAGGGCTTTAGGATTTTAGTCTTGTATATTTATGTAACTATGCTTCTAATTGTGTATCTGTATTTGGACCAGCAACTTAACCCGCAACCTTGTCACCAGCAGAGCCAGCTTGTCAGAAGGACGCTGGCAGAGGTTTTTGGGTGAGAGAGAGAGGCAGAGTGGTCTGGCGCCTCTCTTTCCTCCATTCACTACCATTTGGCTGAAAGGTCAGATGGGCTATTTCAAAAATGCCCCCAGTGAAAATCAATGGGCAAATCGTGGAGCTCGTGGAGTTTGTTGTCGGTTGTGGGTCTGTGTGTTCTGTCTGTTCCATCACTGAGGCAGGAGGCCAGGCAATGCCTTATCATTGAGAGTGAGAGAATGAGAGAGAGCGAGAGGGAAGGAGACAGAGAGACAAAGACAAAGAGACGGAGAAAAAGGAGACTTGGGGGGAGAGAAAGAGAGGGGAGGCAGAGAGAGACAGAGAGGGAGTTAAGGCCAGTAAAGATACATCACGATGTCAGACACACAGACACACTGCAGCCACAGATTCATCATCGCAACCGCGTCTGCAGGCACAACTGGACACAGGAAACGAGTGAACTGGAGAAGAGGAGTGGAGCAAGGACAGGCGAAGAGAGACGAGGGAAGAGGGGACAAACAAAACAAATTGGCTACTACAGCTGGCTAAAATCTGGCCAAAAGCTCCTGTTAGGACCCGTTCAGCTGCTAAAGAAAACCATGTCATGCCAAGAACGCTAATATTTCCACTGTATAGCATTGTTAATATGAGTTGGTTAAGGACCCAACCACCATAAATTATTGCTCCACGTCTTCCGCATTACTGCCCTGGCAGCAAGACACTTCTAGCATAGAGTGATTCCAGAGGAAAAGCGCTGTTCTCAGGAATCACAAAGGTTTTTGTAAGAATAATTTGCCTAAAACATTCTTTTTTCTTCAGGCATTGAGAGCATTTTTTTGCCCATTTTGAGGCACCAGCATTGTTTAAAATGTCTTGAACCTCTACCGAATTAATGCCGCCCGAGCTCAACTTTGAACTCCAATTAAAAGCCAGCAGTTACGACTTCCTTGCTGTACGACCACATATGTTAGAATGTATGAATCGAATCAAACAACGGTCAAACTGAACATATTTAGCCTCCTTGCTCACATAATACAGAATTGTTCATTTGTGTCGTGCATGTTATGTAAACCCTAACCCTTTGCTCAGTCAGAATGCACCAGGCCTTAATGCACACGTACATGTTTCTTGATTGGCTTGGCATCCTCCATAAGTGACCAGGTCATGGAGAGACTGGAATCCACCCACACTGAAAGCCCCGTTAGCCAGAGCCTCACACTTTTCCAGAGATGAGAGGCTCTGGTGTGTCAGAGGACAATGTACCAGCCCCCTTAGTCTAGAGTTCATAGGCTATCGTCCACTGGCCCTCCACAAACTGCTCTGCTCAAAGAGGCGCTCTCCCCCATCAGGCAGACCCCAGGGCAAAAGCCTGCTACCCTCCTCCATGTTCTCTCCCTGTCTGTGTTGCCTTTAAAGAGAATTCCTGCTGTTTTGTGCGTCCCAAGTCATAGTTGTTATATTCTTGTCTTCTGGCCTCACAGATACACAATACCTTAATATGAATAGAGCAGCAGCATTCATGGTCAGCTCGTGGAATCATTAGTAGAAGAACATTATGCTCATATTCTGCTCAATTGGAAAGATGATGTGTTATTAACAGTTAATAACAGTTTCTTTTTCACAAATTAGGTTATGCATTCATTGAGCAGGTGTCCATTTATTTGATATCATTTCAACTGGACTCTTTCTTTTTTTGAAAGATCATACATGGTTGATGTGGATAATTTAATTATCACAAAGAAAGGTCTGTTTTGTGGGTCCTAAAGATGTGCAGACTACTAAATAGTACACTGTTATTTGTTGCTTTGTTGCCGGTAGTCTCATCTTCAGTTTTCTTCTTCACCTCAAGACATGTTACAAGAAAAAAATAGAAGCAGGCTTTAAAAGTACCTTTGGTGTTCCTGTGTGTTTTCGAATATTACAAAGTGCTGTAATGAGAAAGAAAACAACAAAAAAAGGAGATTCTTTTTTTTTTTTTTTGCCTCAGAGGGAGATAGCGACCCGTCTCCTCGCTTTACAAGCCTGTAGGTTCACTTTTCTCTTTGTGCGCCAGAGCACTCCTTGGGACTCAAGCGGCAGGGGAATTGGGCATGCTGAGCTACGCTAGTGGCGAGGTGCCAGCCTCCTGTGCCTGGGATATGAGTGAGAGGGAGGCAGGAGGCAGGACACGTTTCAATTAGGCAACAAACACCGCGCACAGAGGATGGGAGAGGAGGAAAAAACACCTCAGCTTCACCAGCTAACTTCTCCCTTCTGACCTCTCCCAAAAACACACTTCCCTGAACCGCTCTGCTCCACCTTTTCTTTTCTTTTCCATTTCAAATCTGAGTTGTCGTTTTTGAGGAATTCACATGGGAAGGACAGTACCGGGGGTCTTTGTGAGGTGATGCTAAGTGTGCCAGTTCGGCCTGCATGTTTCCATTAGATTGTCATGTTGGCTAATTAGAGAGCGGCAGCATGATTCACCTTGTTAATTAGGAGGACTTGCACACCATGTGCCTGGGGGCGGTGTGGGGAAGAGGAGCCCAGCCTCAGAGCCTGCAAGTCGCCTGCTGCCTATGAAGATTCCCCTTCTCATCTACCTTTCACTCTCTCTTCTGATTTAGAAATGAATAAATCATTGACATCGTCCTCTCTCGGAGTGTGAAAATCTGAGTTCTCATCTTTTCCTGGATGCAAATTAGGCGTGATCAATAGAAGGTGACGAGCGGTGAATCTAAATGTAAAAAAAAAAAAAAAAGGAAGAGAGACAGGGAGAGAGAAGACTGCTAGACGAAGCACGCCAGCTTAGAATGAGCGAGAGAACATTTAAAGTAGGAAATTTTTCCTTAGATAAGCAGTATTTTTAATCATCACCACTGTCGCCCTTACGCTTTGGTGTGAGTGTGTCAGAATCTGCTTAACACCGATTTCTGGCTTCTTCATTAAACACCGTTCCTTGGCAAAAATGTGTAGCGCAAATGTTATTATTTATAAAAAATGTCTTTTAGACACATTCAATTTATCCAGGTGTTTCACACAGTCTCCCTCTACACGGTTTCATTCCTGCAAATAAGTTGCTGATAAAGAGGAACCGTAGGGTCATGATAGTGACACTCACATAATGACCTTACCTCCAGGGACGACTGAGGGCTCTGAATAATTGGTCCCTGGCCCTGGAAACACTTCTGACGTACTCAGCTTCAGATGAAATGGAACACTCTCAGCCAAGACTATTAGCACATGAATGGATTTTGAATTCATCTCCATAGGTGAAATAATATAATCACAAACAGATTCAGTTGAATATTTAAGGAGGGTTATGTGTGTTGAAAAAGATGATGAAACAGAATTCCAAAGCATTTTCCCCTCCCTCTTTTTAATGCACTTTGTCAATCTCAACGGATTTATTATCTGTTATTCAAGATCGCTATCAGCACAATAGTGCGAGCAGAATTATTTTAATTGTTGTGTCTGATAAATATAGTAAAGGTTATTATGTTTGGTGTCAGTACATTCTGGTACACTCGTCTTGTAAACAACACAGTTTGAATCTATGCATATGACTCTGTGACTCATATACTGTATATTGCATAACTATATACTGTATATATTCAATACCTATAAGGACAATCACACATGAGAGCTCGCAACATGTCATGCACACATTACACATACTGTATATTATCATATATTACTTTAATAGTCAATATTTTATCTTGAGGAACACTGCCATCTGTAATTATTCAGTTTGGTTGATGAAGTCGTACATGCCTCTATCCAGTTTTAACACAAAGACTCGCCTACATTATCAGGTCAGGGCTGTACTCGTCTCTTTGTAGTGTCTTGAGTGCAGATGGAGAAGTAAAACCTGATTGGTTACTGCAAATGGTGCTTTGCCCCGCAGCAAACTAACTGCCAGGCACTTCACATGAAGAAAGGCCTCGAGATGCAGCTCCCAGATGTTCACATAATGTCGGCCATGTGGGTGTCATGTGAATGAGATCCATGGATTACAGACATGCATAAAACACGTAACGTACGTAAAATGTCCACACACTCTCATGGGAAGTAGTGGGAAACACACACACACACACACACACAAGAAGGTTTGTTTCACATACAGTTATTTGAAATTGGTATTGAAGTCGGGGGGGAAAATATCTTCCCTCTCATCTGAAAAATTCCACTGGGCCTCATTCTTGAAACGTTTGTACACACAGATTTGATCTTAACTCAGGCGTACACAATCTAAGAACTTGTTTGAGATTGTTATTTTTTTATGCAGTCATAGTCTCGCATTGCCAGACCTTCCTCCACAGCGCTGCGGAGGAGGGTCTGTCTAGTCCACACAGCGTTCCGCGATGGTAGAGGAACATGCTCTGGTTTAGTGGCATTTCTTTAAACCAATCACAATCGTCTTGGGCGGCGCTGTTTCGGTGGAATGTGTACGCTTAAAAGTTGTTTCAGTCGTGCAACAGAAAACTCAGATTGGACAGCTAGCTGTCTGGATTTACCCTGCAGAGATCTGAGGAGCCGTTAACCATAGTCCTCAGAAATCCACCAGAGTTTAAATTACAACACAAAGAAAGCAGTAGGTGACGGACATTTGGTCGAAAAGAGTGAAATCCGGCGGAATCTTCCGGCACCTGAACAATCCCGGAAGTGGAACGTTGTGGATAGAGACTAATGCAGTCATAACCAATTATAACCAATATGCACAAATTATTTAGTTTTTTGAGTCAAGTTCCATGTTATCAAATAATTAATAAAGAGCAATTTAAGTGAACACAAGACTAGAGTCTACAGCTATGCTAGCGGCTCTGTGAGACTGTACGTAGGCATAGTTGACGTCAGCATGCTAACATGCTCACAATGACAATGCTAACATGCTGATGTTTATTAGGTATAATGTTTACCATGTTCACCATCTTAGTTTAGCGTGTTAGCATGCTAACATTTGCTAATTAGCCCAAAACAGAGTACAGATGAGGCTGATGGGAAAGTCATTATTTTTGCAGATATTTGTTCATAAACCAAAGTATTTGGCTCTGAAAATTTTGACCTGATGATGCCGCTAGATGGAAAAGTCAGAAGTTCACCACAGTTCTTACAATATATGTGGTGAACGTGAATGTCTGTGTACCAAATTAAATGACAATTCAGCTGATAGCTGGTGAGAAGTTTCACTCAAAACTGTAAATGTGAACCTTATGGTGGCGTTAGAGAAAGGGGATCATCAAAGTCATAAGGATTTATTTTCTGGGGACCGTGAATGCAAAATGTCATGGAAATTCATCCAACAGTTAGATAGATAGTTAGAGATATTTCATTCTGGACCAAAGTGGTGAACCAATCAACAGACCGACATTGCCATTCCAAGAGCCATGCTGCTAGCATAGCTGAAACTAATAAAGTATTAAACACTCCTACAGAGTTACGAGTAGTTGTGGTTGAAACATAAAAAAAATATTTCTGTGTCTGCATAACTGCAGGGCTTCTGGACGTACTTTTTTTTCCTTTTTCTGACCATGTTCATGCGACCAGTCTGTATGCATTCCAAAAACTTTTTGACATTAGAAGGCACAACGTTTGGCAGAATGTTGCCTTTATTTGCTAGAGAGGTGACAGTAAATGAGGGGAGCCGACAGTCCCGTTGTTGTGATTACACGATCAGTGTCTTACACATTAACAGTCTATGGTCTTACACCACTAGGCCACCAGGACCACCCAAGACAGACATGCTTTACAGTAGATAATAATAAGAAGTTTTGTCTTCCACGTGACATTGATGATGACTTATAGGGAGCTGTTGGGATGCAAATATCCAGTGGTAGTGAAACTGTCTGTACCGTGGCTCTGATATACCTGACAGCAGATAAACCTTCCTAAGTTTATGGTTGTAAATCAAGCCACTGATTTAAAGCTTAGATTTTCTCTTACACTGCTGACAATGAATATCAACTTTATTGGTGTTAATCTAACACTTAGTAGTGTGTATACGGTATAGACACACCAGCAGAGTTAGTTTAAAGCTGAAGATTTTGCTGTGTATCAAACTAAAATCATGGTACAGTCGTAGTTTAATGAGACTGTTTTGTTTCCATACGTATTTTAGTTAGATTCAGCTTCGTTCTTATAAACATACTCCAAAAAACACTTTCCATTATTTGCTATAGATCTACCCATAGGCTCACAGTGCAAAGGTCAGAGCCATGAAAAGAGATTTGATTGAAGGTGAAATGCATGCACTCTAATAAGGATCTTTAGGGGAAGAAGCATTCACAAAAAAAGTGACATATGTTATGTATACTAAGAGGCTTCATGCTGTGTGCTCTTGGACCAGAGCTCTCTAGGGGGATGGAGAGAGACAGACCAACTCAAAACCCACGGTCTGGCTTTTATACTGTGGTCTTTGCAGGGCAGAGAGCCCTGTAGCTTCCTTCACAGCCCTGTAGCTGCTTGTGACGTCAAGCAGAGCGTGTTCTGCTCTACCAAGGACATCTGTCTGTAAGCGTCTGGGGGGCCGCGAGCAGGCCCTCAGGCCAGGAGGCGGGAGGAAGGGAGGGAGGGAAGATTGAGAGAAAAGCCTTTGTTAAAAACGGCAAAAATGGAGAACGGCAGGTTGGCCATCATGGCTCCTGCAGCTCATCCCCCTTTTTACTCCAAGCATATCAGACCACTCTAAGGTTCTTGCCGTCTTTTGGACATTTTTGCATCATTTGAAACATACTTCTCTTTCTTCTGTGTTGAGAAAAAAAAAGCCCTGTTATTTTTCATTCGGGTCATGATGGACATTTTTTATCTATTAAGGGCGCAGAGCTTAAAGTTAGACTTTAGAACATTCAAGATGCGGTTAATTGGGTAACAATTGTAAGATAGCTAAATGGATCTGATTATTTTTTGTTGCTTACATTCGGCTTAATTCATGCATGTTTTATTATTTTCTCTGTTAAATGCATTTGTTATAATATAAATAGCTATACAACCAAAACATGCCCAGTAATTAAAATGTTACTTATGTTGTAGGCTATAATGTTATTTATCTTTTGTTTTGCATAGTTCAACGTTTCAGTTTGTTAGCATCAGCTGTACTGATTCAGCTGTGCAAACCAGCCATCTACGCTGCTGATAAATATTAACATCCAATGCACTTAAACTGGAGGTCTTAGTCTTATTTAAATATGATTTTGGAAGAATCTTCCAGGACATAACTTCATGACAGGAGTAATCTGATGAATGTAATTTGATATCCAGGTTCTGGATCTTTTTAAAGCGTATTTAAGATACATAGCTAGAAAACAAATATTGTATTTTTGGGGTGGCTTGTGGGTAATTTCATGTTATATTTTTTTACTGTCATAAACATTGGGTGATGTCATTTTCTATCAAAGTAGAGCATTTACTTCTTGCAGAGAGTTTGTGTAGAATCTTAATCCAACAGTGTATATATATATATATATATTAGCTGTAATCAAATTTCAGATTAGGAGTGTTCTGAGAGCCTTGATGAAAACAGATCCTGATCTGATTAATACAAGTTTCAGAGCTTACGTGTTTGCACTTGAACATTACACCATCATGTTAACTGATACACACTTAGCTGAGCACTCAACATCTGTAGGAGAGCTTTGTGTAAGTGCTACAAGTGTTTCCCAGAAATGTACATATTTCCAATTTCCCCACACTGAACATAACTTCATCAGCTGACATTTTTGCATCCAGACTGAAACCTCATTCTAACAAAGCTGCAGATTGATTCTGTCAGGCATCTTGAAAATGTTCTACATCTCCTGACCTTTGCTCATAATTTTTTCTTTACAAGTTCCAGTTCCCTGCTTTAAAAGGGCATACAGGCAGACTGGAAGTGCTGGTATTTAAGTGACTTTGGAACAGCAAATATTTATGCGGTACCATTGATCGGACCTGGCAAATGTACGCACTCTGCCGGCTAGTTATTCTTTCAGTCTGGGATGAATCTCTGTAGTGACCTTTGCAGTTTTTGGCGGTGATTGTACCTATGGCTAACATTGTCAACATGGTAGTCTAGAAGGTAGAGAGACATTCTTGTACCTGTAGTTCACAGTTTTTTTTTTTTTTCTTTTTTTTTTAAAGATGCCCTGGTGGCTGACACTGCAAAATAATTTAATTAACCAAGAGTACCGACCTGTAAAATCATGACAAGTTCTGTAACAAACAGCATGAGTAAAGAGGAAGAGTGGTGGCATGTTAGAACTCGCTAACAGAGATTGATGGCATTCTTAACAGCAGATTTGCTTAACACCATAAAATAATATACAAAGTAAAAAGTGACCAACACCTCATGTCTAAATTTCAACAAACCCTGTACAGTTCAGGACAGTTGATGACGGCAGTCTAAGAACTGAAACTGAAGGCAAAAGGTATCCACATTCCTTCATAGGTACTGCTACTACCTCATAGCATGTGTACACCTTCTCTTGTTTATCTAAATGAACATCATTTTATGTAAATGTTTGAGTTAAATGGTAGTCGAAACAACTCGTTAGGGCAAAACAAATCTATCAAAGCCTGGCCCAAATCTGGCTTGTATCAGTTGGCAGTCATTAAGGGAAGGTAGACTCGGCATATTGGCACCAGATTGAAATCAGAAATCAGTCTCCCAGTGTCATGGCGGCCGTTTTACTGACGGGAAACGCAGACTGGAGGGTTGCAGATGGTAAAATGAAGTCTTCATTTATCATACAGTCATAAATCTGAAAATGCAGGCTGTTGCTGTGGGCGCTGGGAGCTCATGCCTGGTGCCAACTGCCAGGCAGAGATGCCGGCATCCTGGTGCCATCAGTGAGATAGCGGACCTCTCTCTCTCTGTCTCTCTCTCTCTCTCCCCCTGCTCACTTTGCAGCAGGATTCTTTAAGGTCAAGCCTGGAGAGATTTGTGTGTTGTTTGTGGCAAAGCCTAATAAGGTTAGCATTGATAACATTTAACGCTACATTTGCCAAGTGGACAGGCGCAAAAATCATCTCCACCCTATTAGCCACATCCAGCCCCGATCCCCAGTGTCTCAACCCTGACTCAAATCACTGCATGGACTTGTCTGTACCATTGCCACTAATTAGTATTTGTTTTAACTAGTGTATACATTTTTACCACCATCTGTTTTAAAAATGGACAAATGAATGTGTTTTAGATATTCAGCTGGTTGGTACTACTGCTATTATTTCCCCTTACTTGTGTTGTCAGCGTGTTTGAATCTTTCAACAGTTCCGCCGTGCTAAATGTGAAGTGGCAACACCCTAAAGGGCATGCCTTCCCAGGGGGGTTTTAGGAAAAAATCAGAGGCAACTGCATGCACATTTTAGATCAGACTTTATACACCAAAGCAACCTTTTTACAGAGCGCCATCTGAAAGTAACATGAAATTTCCCCCCGATCTGACAACATACGTGCCTCACACAAACACCAGCGCCCATCGCACACATGCTGAGAGATAACATAAAAGAACATGAAAGACATGAAAGCGCACATTGATTGTCCCTGTTCGCTTCAACCCAGGCCTATCTCCCCCAGCGGGCAGGCACGCAGGCAAGCTGGTGGGTAGGCATTCCCTGTGCTGTGGCCAAGATTGATAGGCGTGTGTGTGTGTGTGTGTGTGTGTGTGTGTGTGTGTGTGTGTGTGTGTGTGTGTGTGTGTGTGTGTGTGTATACTGTGTTTGCATGTTGGAGGGAGTGCTGACACCCTCTGTGCCATGGCCCCAGGCCCTCACACATCCACCCAATACAAAGGGCAGCTCCCAGCGACGCTGGGTTCCCCCTCAGCCCTGTGGCTAGACATGACATTACCTTGGGCAGTGCCTCCCCACAACCTCCCCCTTATATCACAAACTGCAAAAATCACAATGGGACCATGTGACTGCACACGCACACCCACACACATTCGATATTTGACAGCAGCTCTGTTAATGGCTGACAGCAGGCTTCCATTTTGTTTGGCTCAGTAGAGCTAAAACAACACATGGATAGACTGGTAGAAAGAAGACGAGCGACATCTTTCTCTCTTACAAACGTATATTTTACCTTAACTAAATTTGATCCTACTCTTGTTTCATTTCTCACTCATTCTCACCAAGTCTTACAACGCTCTAAAATGTGACCTAAGATGTGAAATGTTTTGGTAGCAAATGCTCTTAAAATCTGAAATTAAAATGTTGGGGTCACTTGTGTGGCTAAAAGTAATTGTCATGGTGCACCTTTATGTGGTTAACAAACACACAGCAATAAAGTAGTTGGGACCATCAGTGTTACTAAAAAAGCTATCTTAGGGCAGTTTTGTATCACAGATAACTATTTTTGGTGTGACTGTTTATTTGTTTAATGCTAATCTCTAAAATAAAACAATCTGCATATGAATGGAGAATCTATAAGCGACAAGACATGATTTTGGTATCGGAAGCGCTCTGGTTTCCGTTTGTAGTTTGTTTGTAGTCTGAGTAGTATTGACCAATCAGGTTTGAGCGGGCTTTGGTTGCAAAAGAGGCAGAATGCATTGGCTGTAATGCAGTCTCGGAACCCATCGGGTATTATCTGATTTAGCTGTTTATTAATTTTTCTGCATTCTCATGCAGAGAAACAATCTGGTCGTAGAAATCCTATCACACATCAAACTCCATTCTCGCGTCTCAAGTTGCTGTAGACTGCAGACTGTAAACAATGACCGGCGCGCGGAAGGGGACGTCTTGGCCCTCATATCCACTGGTTACACACTGAACTATTGGCCCTTGCCCCGAGATAGCCGATAGGTTCCGAGATTGGTTTAATGCAGACTGAGGCTTTGTCGTATTGAAAGCCACCACATACAGGACATGTTATAGATTTATGCATTAATGAAGGGTAGTAAATATGCACTTCTTGTTTAGAGACAATACATGCACATGAAATTGTCAGGTTGGCACTGGTGTATATTGATACCTTGTACATGACGTACTTACTAACCCAAACAGAGGCATATAATACTAGGCCAACACTACATGTAGCGTAGAGGGCACAGTTCCTTTCTAATCTTTGTGTTGTCTTCACCAGATGCAACAACAGGAACTGGCACAGATGAGGCAGCGAGATGCCAACCTTACAGCACTAGCCGCCATCGGACCCCGCAAAAAACGTAAAATGGATTCACCAGGGAACACCCAATCAGGGACCGAGGTAAGAACGAGACACATTTAATGGCTATATTATCCTTTTTTTCCATATCCAGTTGCTAGTGTTGACTTAATATCTACCCTCAACAACGTTTTCAACATTAACTTGTTTGTTTTTTTGTTTGTTTTATTTGGATCCCCATTAGCTTCAGCATAAGCTAAACGCTATTCTTCCTGGGGTCCTGCAATCTGTCTTGTGACAATACAATTTACAACATCACATTAAACGCAATACACACAATAAACTTTTGTAATAATATTTCTGACAATGTATTTTTCAGTGCATTTGTGATGGTGACATATTGGCCTTACTAATCATCACATTATCTGACTTTGATTCTGCTGTCTTACCAGCCTACTGCTAATACTATACAATAAACAATATGACAACCTACCAACAGGGTTTTCTACATACTGTAATCCAGTGTTGTTGTTTTTTTCTTACAGTGTTTTTTTTGTGTGGACAGCTTTCAATGGTAATTTTCTGGCCCTGTCATCCCTGACTGTAGTAAGTTCAAACATGGATGGTTGCTAGATATGCAAAAAAAATGAGTCACTGAATATCTATCTCTAACAACATGAATAAGAAATAGAAATCCATCGCTGCAGGTAAAGCAGTGGTTTCCAATTCCAGCTGCTGGAAGGTTGAAGGTTGTTACTCCTCTTAAGCATGACACTGACTTTGAAATTTTGTTTTTATTTTTAATGCAGGATATTCTCCTGAATTGAATAACTGTGCTTTTGTTAAGAGACTTTAGGCCGTCTCAGTCATGCTCCAAACTTGTCATGCATCTGTAGGTCAAGGTTTGTGCTACTCAGAAATACTTCCTGACATTATTACCTTAAGTGCAGTGACCGACATTGCTCCAAGGACAAATAATCAATAATCTACAGTAGGCTGTGGTATTGTAGGTAGAGATTAGGAAAAAAACACAGTCATAATTGCTAGCCAATATACAGACAGTCTGCTTTTTGTTTAGCTGTTCCCCGCTGTTTCCTGATAATTTAGCATACTTTTATTTCTGTACCTATTTTATTTATCTGCCTAATAGCTATTGTCATGAATTCTTGTACATGAATTCTTATGTCAGTGTTCAGCAGCACATCTCGTTACACCATTTTGTCCCCCAATTCAGAATTAAACTTACAGTACTGCCTTAGTGCAGCCAGTCTGTCATTATGGCCATTTTAACACTCAAATGAATGGCCAATTTGATACGTTCCAGACCATGTATGTTTTGTGTACAGTATCAGTAACACACAACTTTACACCTCAAGGCTTAAGTGTTTTGGTCAGCAGAAGCCCATGGCAGGCCGTAGCAAAGATTTTCAGGTTACACTGTAATTAAATGTGTAGGAATTTCTCCCATCTAGCGTTGAGATCATATATCGCAATCAACTCTCTCGCACCACGCAGTTCAAAGTACATATTACAGCTACGGTAACCTTCACGCTTCAAAATCCTTTTTCTTTTTCTGCGCGAAGAAGAAGACTCCTGTTCCAGAAATTTGGATTTTGAATACGTGTGGTCCTCCACGTTTCCTTCTTCAAACTTGCCGGGGCCGGGAAGCTACGATACCCATTAGCAGCATTAGCAGCTGCGAGTTTATCATGTGACAGCGAAAACGTGAAAGGTGGAGCAGTATTATCCTGTATGTCCTTTCAAGATGGCGCATGAATATGGAGCGTCTACCCCAGTTCATGCAAATGAAAATGTAAGATTTCAAGTCAATAGGAATACTTGGAATTGATGGTGGAGGTAAATATTCATGAAAAAGGACAAGTTTGTGAAAAGGGCAACACAGATTTTAATAATGAACAACTAAACACGTTACACACTGGACCTTTAAAAATGAGTAGTTACAGAATCCTGAATTACGTACAAGTTTCTTTATATTATTTTTATTATATTATTATTATTATTATTATTATTATTATAGGGCTGTCAATCGATTAAAATATTCAATTGAGATTAATTGCCAGTTAATTGCAAGTATTTTATCTCATCAATACTTGACAAATAACCCTTTAATATGTTAATAATGTAATTTCTCTTATCAACATGGGAGTGGACTAATTTGCTTGCTGTATGTATGTATGTATGTATGTATTTATTATAAGCAATGACAAATATTGTCCAGAAACCACCATAGCAGTGTTTCCAATATCCAGTAATTACCTCCTTTTTTTACCGGGAAAATCTGTTAAAGTTGACATATTTAAATCTCTCCAGTCATAATGCCCGGTGAAAATAGTTCCCTCTACGGTTTATGCAGCTGGCCTCTCTATCTGCAGCCACCACTCTGTCTCACTCAATGTCCCACCCACAGTACCTTCAAGCCAATCAACACCACTGAAGACTTCTGCCACAGACTGAAAGCTGCTCCGGTGAGCGACGGAAGCTGTGTGTAAAACGCGAGGCAGCAGATATTACTGAAGTTTTAATAAACATCACAATCCTCTTTACTGAAGTTGCAAAAACACCCAGAGTTTCCGCTGGTTACGTTCTACCGCCACACAAATGGAAAATAGTAGTTAGTGGACGTTCAGTTTCAGAGAAGCGCAAGAAGAGATAGAGACAGCGCCTGGATGTGGGCGAGGCGAGAGATGTGACCCACGACAAGATGATCATAGTTTGCAGGGCAGCGACGATACAGATATTTCATACAACAGACATTTTTAAAGTGGACCTGCCGATGCAAATTCAACCTGCGTTGGACCCGTTCAGAGACTGCAGTCCAGTGCACTCGCAATGCACAGTCCATACTAGCAGTCATCATAACAGAACCTGTGTTAATGCATTAAAAAATGTAGTGGCGCTAAAACGAATTTGCGTTAACACGAGGATACCGCATAAACCTTGACAACCCTAATTATTATATCATATTATGTATACAGGCAGCCTCTGTATGCTGTTGTCTTGGCCTCCAACTCATTTTATCTTCTGTCACTGCTGATAAAATAACATGTGGGACTTACTTTGTACCAACAGACTTCTATTTAAATGTCTTTTCAAGTTCATTTAAATTCAAACAAAAAATGTTGTTTGTGTTTGCCTGTCCAAGTTTTTATAGTGCAGTAAAACCAGGCTTAATATTTTAGAGGTGAACACACAATTTAAGTGCTTAATTCTTTCAAGTTATGTCATTTATGTGAAATGAAATCAAGATGTCAGAATACATAAGAAGACGTGGAGGTTGGGAATACAAATAAAACTTCCTGAGGGAGTATGACCCGAACCTATCTAACAGTTTCCTCTTTGGCTGGCTATTCAGTTGTCATGTTCAAGACGCTGACAGTTTGACATGCTATAGGCTCTAATGTTTACTGAGGTGAACATGTGCGAGGATAAAAATGATGACTGTAACCACACAATCATATCTTTTTCCTGTACTTCCAACAACAATGGTAACCTGGTTGTTGCTTGATTGATTGAATCTGTGTCAGACTAGTAGTTCAAATCAGAAGCTGAAGAATAGGAGAGCAATGGATACAATAGAGGGAAAGTAGTAACATACTGCAAGCAAAGCATCAAACTAGGATATAGAATAAGCAATATTAGATACAGCATAGCCAAAACAAATAGAGAAAATAGTGAGAAACAGTGGATGCACCTGGAATTACGATAATGATAAGAAGCCACAGTGGGTGATGTGTGGCATTCACACGGGCTGGTCAATTTGTTACTTTAGTCCTGCATTAACATAGTTTACTGTCCAGGTGAGCAAGTGAAATTATATAAATGAATGATAACAAATCAGATGGTGTAATTTACAGGGGGGATGGGGACTGGGGGTTACAAACCCCCCCCAATAATCAAAACTGGCCAGTGTAACCCCCAAAAACCTATTATAATTTCCTTTACATAAATAAAGACATTTGCACCATAACTTCATGCAGAAAAGACACACATTGTTGCAGAAAAAAAATTCACCAGAATGCAGGAAATGTAGTGTCTGTTAAAAATTTCAATTTTGCTCAAAAGTGGAACTCTCACCCAAGCCAAATACCTTTCTGGAGGCACAAGGGAGCGGGTATGTTTTGTGGACAGGGTTCTTTGTTGGTCTCCCTTCCCCCACAGCTTTAGTTTTGAGAGCCATCATACCACACATCCTCTTCAGTTTTAACCTGTTAAGCATTAGCCAAGTTAAGGAATCTGTCTAATAACCCATTCTCCACAATTGAAGTTGGTGAATGTGATGAATATGGTAGAAAATATGTGTGTAGAGAGCACGGTGACTTGCCTAGTCTGTTCTTAATTAAGCTGAACTCTGGTATTATAAAGAACCGTCTACTGTTTGAGGAAAAGCAGTGACTTGAGTATCATATTTCTCCAGCACAGGGTAACACATGAAGTCATGCACAGTTGCTGTACCAAGTCAAATTTTCCTTGAGGCAGTGGGAGAAACATTTGAGTTCCACATATTCATCTGTAAATATGATGAATCTAAAATAAGCCTGAATTTTGAATGTCAATTGGTCATTTTAATAACCTGCTTATCGAGTTGCATCTTCACATCCTTCGCTTAGCAGCAATATGCTGCAGAGGAGCATAGTAAAAGCATAAATAACAAAATAAAAGCATTACTTATGGTCCTTGAGTGCAGTGCCAACCTCTTTCAGAATGTTTTACCCTGATGGGTATTAGCCTGCGACCTTCTGCTGCATTCCAAAAAAGCTGCTTTCTCAAACTACTTTCCCAAATGCAAAACACAACATTAACATGAATATACATTATGCTTTTTTCTATGTTATCCTTTTTTTTATGTACTGTTCGTGTTTAATTAGAGGGGCATAATGAAGTGAAGTCACAGTGTGCCCCTCTTCTGGAGTGATTGCTGAGAGGGCGGAGGAGGAATCTTAACTTATTTTCACTTCGTTTTCACCTCCTCACATTTCTTCATTTCACATGGGCTGGAAGCGCCTGCGGCGTTCTCTTTCCCTTCTCCAGAGCAAAGTGAATGTGACTTTTCTAAGGGGGTCACAGGATGCCTGGAGGCCTGTGGGTGTTACTGGACTGTTGCCTGCTCTTAGCTTCACTGAGGGGCTTGTCATAGATTTCATCTCCACAGAAATGAGCCGGGGGGCCCTGGCCAGGAGCACAAGCAGCCAACGTTATGAAGGGCCCATGCTGATTATTTCCCTCTGACATCGCATCCTGAGCTTTCCGCATTAATCCCAGACAAAGGCAGCCCTTCAGTGCTGTGCCAGAGCTCAAATTAGGAGCCAGATAATGGCCTCGTTGAGATCCTGCTCTGTTCACCGAGAGGCAGAGCTCCTGTTGAAATCCTCCTCTTCAATATTCCTTCCCTCCTGCTCGTTCTCCTCATCAGACCACCTTTCCACCGTGTTCACACTGTGACGGAATTCAGGTGACACAATTTCGCTACATTCCCCCAAACCCAACCCCCGGCCCCCATTCTCCCACCTTTAATTTGATGGTGGCTTGGCCTGGGCTTGGGCCTGTGCCTGTGCCTGGATGTGGATCGCCACGGGCTGTGAAACTGATAGCCAGTCAAGACTGGGATGTCTGTCTCCAGCCTGATCTAGTCTGCAGGAGGGAACAAAGAGGGCCTTACAGGGCTCCGCAGGGTGGATTAGTTCCAAGGAGCCAATGGCTGGGGCTGCTGGCTGGCTGGCTCTCTGGAAGAGGGCCTGCTGTGGCCCCAGCGGTGGGTCACTGCACAGGCAGGGGCCGCACAGGCACAGACACTGCAAACCCCCCTCCAGCTCAATAGTCCTGATCCGACAGCCCAAACCCTCCAATCAGCACACACAGGCTTTTGAAGTTCAGCACAAAAGTCAAGGGTGAGCTACCTTGAAGAAGGTAGTGGGATGAAGTGCAGTGACAAAGGGCAGATGAAGGAGGATGGAAATGTGATGAAGGCTCCTATGCCCTCCAAACATTAGCTTGAAAATGTGGACACTAATGTGTATATTGTACAGAGAAGAGATAAAAATGGATTTTATTTCATTGGATTGGGGATAGAGGACAGTCTGTGATGATTATTCCATCACACCCTGTATATCCTTTCACACATGTACTGTAACATTATTTGAACACTTACAGCTCATTGAATTTTGTGTCTTATGATGTCCTCTCTTCCCATTTGGTGCATCTTGACTAAACTAAACTGCGTGGCTTCTGTGTTGCTAGCTTATGAAATCCAGATAAGGGTAGACTCCTCAGTACATCTAAGGTTCTGCGATGTAAAATGTGCCTCAACGCACAATGTCTTTCAGTGTTAAACATGCTCAGAGCTTTGAAACATCCTTGACACAATTTATGAGCTCAGAGTTATCATCCTGGCACTCAGGCCATTTATCACATCAAAGCAAGAGCTTTGTTTGTTGATGTAAAAGCAACAGTATCAGCAAAATTTCATGCAGTTTGTGCAGCCAAACTGCCTTATCTCCTATCCGTCTTGACCACGCGCAATGCAAGGGACAAAAGTAGGCGAGCAATTTAATAGTGAGCACAGTCTATTTTTCCATTTGAATTCATTTCACCTTCTTTCTTTGAGGCTGTAGATCAGAAAGAAGGAGTGAGGCAATAGAGCGAGAGGCATAGGGAGAGAGGGGGAAAAGCACAAGGAAAACTGATGCCCTTTCCTCCAGCTAAATTAACAGGAATCACGTGGAAAACAATCTGAGTCTCCAATGAAGGAGGGAGGGAAGGGAGGGGGGGGGGGGACCATTAAAATTAGCCCCGAGCTATGGACTGCACCCAATATCACTAAAGCTGCACTCACTACAGATGTGGAGGCTGGCTTACAGGCAAACTATGCTCTGTTCTATAGCTACAATTAAAATCAACCTCGCTGCCAAAAAATAGGAGGGGGAAAGAGGGGGTAGAAAGGCAGACATGGAACATCAAAGACAGATTGAAATGTGTAGTCAGTAATAAGAGTGGTCTCCAAGCCCCGAGGTTCTCCACGGTCCCCTTGTTAATGAGAAATTTTGACCTCTGGTTTGTAAGTTAAACTTGTAATCTCGGTTAATGAAGTAAATCAATCCCAACTTGAGTGTTCAGTGTCTCTCCCTTTGCCTTCTCCCCGCCAACCTCCCCTCTGTCCTTCTCTCTTGTGCTTTTCTTCTTCTCCTTATCCTGCGTCCCTCCCAGTGTGCCGCCTGGGAGTAAAAACGGCCAGGTCTTCAACCAGACAAACAGGAAACTCGCAGAGCACGAGGGTTCCGGAGCTGGAGGGAGGGGCGTAAGGACTCAGAGGACTAAGACCAACCAGGCTGTTTGGTTAAGAAAGAGACTGGCCAACTAACTGCTAGTAGAAGGGACAGCGTGGAGGAAACCACACGCTCCGCCTCCCCATCTTTTCTTCTTTTCCATCTTTTTCCCTTCTCTGCCCACAATCTATTGGGGATAGTATATGATTAGAAAAGTTGGGCCTGCGTGTTGGTGCAGTTGGAGAAGTGGCAGTAATGTGTGAGTATTCTGTACAGTACTCACTACATCTACATATATACCACAGTACTCCTCCTCCTGTTTTTAATACCACAAAATCCTCTCCATGTCCAAATACATACTGGGAATTTTCAGTGGCAAAGACAGCTAACTTGACCTTCTTTTGTTTTTGTTTTTATGTTGTTCTTAACAATATGGAGTCTTCTCTTAAATCCACTGGGTACATTGACATTAACCCCCGATTAGCCATTGTTGTTTTTATGTATTTTTTTCACCACTTAAGTAATGCAGGGTGGGATGTGAAGGAGAATGCAATGACTTTAGCATGACTTATATCAGGCTGTAATGAAGCATAAGGATTCCTGTGTGGGTTCCCCTTCTCTAAATACTGCATAAATATCATTAAAGAGGGCACAGAGAGGCTGCTATTGGTTTCATAATGTCAAGAAGATTGTAATATTAGTTTGACTTTACTTCTCTAGGCAATTCTGTGTTTCCAGTGAGGACACAAAGAAGACAGAGTCAAATCTTCAGAATGGTTAGAGGGGCTCCTTGGCCAGATGCCATGCGCTCTTAGAGCTTTAACACAGTGCACTTTGCCAACTTTCTCTTCCCCTGCACAATGCAGAGCACAGTAGTACCCACCAGTGGTTATCACACTATGGTATGTGGGTTAAAGCATTTAAAATAGAGCTATAGTATGAACATGAAAAGATAAATACATTTGTGTTTTTCTACTGTTATCTGGAATACAGGTATCCACATTTAGTTATATATTGAATGCACAAAATATGTAACACAGACGTCATAAATAGAACAAAATATGACCTGAAATACCTGAAAATTAGGCGGTTTCAACATAATTATAATACAATTAAAATGACATATTTCATTTAGGGCTGTCAAACGATTACTTTTTTTTTAACGATTTTTTTTAATCGCGATTAATCGCTGAATGTCTATAGTTAATCGCGATTAATCGCATATTTTATTGACATGATTACAATTCTATTATTTTGCATTTTGCATTGCAACAGCTTTTGATTTTAACAATCAAAAGCAATTTTTACCAGTGGATCTTGATTGGGAATCAAATGAATGCAAAGAAAGTTACTTTATGAACTTGATTTTAAGATTTGTAATTATTTATTTACTGTAAACAAAAGAAAAATGTGTGAATCTGTCATTATTGCACAATTCCTCCAAGAACCTAACTAAAAAACTAAAAATCCATATCCTTACTAGAGTCAATATAGTGTTTAGTAACTCCTAAATAATGTTGATTACTCACTGACGTCCAGTGATCACCGGTTAATGAGACAGCGTTTGCAGCACCTTGCAGCAGTTCCAGTGTGGCTGCTTTCTCTGTGTGGTACGTGTATGGTGAAACTACTGTCTCCCTCGACGGCAACGAGACAGGTCAACCGTAGTACGTCTTTAAGACCCGAGTCCTCTACGATGCTGACAGGACTGCAGTTAGTTGCCACCCGTTTAGCCCGCTAGCAGGTAGCATCATGTTAACTGTACTGCTATGCTTAGCTCGTAGGTGGTAGCTCAAGCTTGACGTGCTTCGGTGATATTTTAATTCGGCTTTACACAACGTGCCTATGGCTTTCGACTTGTCTACGAGCCGTCCAGGAGTTTTGGAAAATAAAAAGCTCCATTCAGAGTTATTGCTGCTGTGTTTCTCCATCGTGCCTGCAGCCTGCAACCATAGACACTATATAAGAATGGACCAACAGATCCCGTTGCTCTGGATGGAGACCAGTGAAGGCCATTAGAAGCACTTTTCCGGTGAGCGCTGAGCGTTACTGCGCAGCCTCCAACTGAGAGAAATGACGTAAATGTGAAGTATTCTGGTAGCTGTGCCAAGAGAAATCTCAATCATTCCCAATCTTGCAGAGACAGAGAGCGTAGGTATATGTAAGTAAGTAACATGGACACAGGCTAATTCCTGCTAACTAAAATGCTAGTTAACATTAGTAATTAAACTTAAACAGCTAATGTAAGTCGAAACTGTCTGCGAGCTTCTCCTGTACTATACGGTAATTCATCTACTATGCGACAGTAAGTCCCGTGGTTATGACACAATCGTTAGCCTATTTTTACAAAAACGTCTACTACGGAGCCATAACGTGAGGTACAAGGTAATGGAGCCTTTTATACTTTGTCGTGTTTCTTTAGAAATAAACAATGGACAGATAAAGTCTTTAAACGCTTCAGATGTAAAGTTATTCGCTGTCAAAGTGACGTCACAATGAATGGCAGTCAATGGAATGCTAACGTCGGGTGATCGCTTTGTAGCATCAAAATGGCGCCATAGGAGGTTCGAGCTCTGAAGCGAAGCTTATCCCCTTGCCTGCAACAGCAGGATGTGTTAGGAGGAAGTGGCAGCTTGATGATAAATAACGGTGCTGCAAATGGACAAAATAGTAGCCTGTTAGGCACGACGCAAATCCGAGTGAAGTGTAAAATAAATTAATAAACGCCGGCATGAGATTAATGCGATTAAAAAAAAGTAATCGCGGCGCGTCGGCCCTTAATCGCATCGCGATTAACGCGTTAATGCTGACAGCCCTAATTCCATTTGTTAACTAATTATCGTTACTACAGCTACAACACACAGTGTAACACACATTAATCAATTGCTTTTATCAATATTAATTGATAGATTGATTGATTAATTAATATTAATAAAGTCTTAAAAAGAGATAAACCCATATGGCATGTGGATGAAGGAATCTCACATCAGCCAACTCAAAGCTCAAACCAGTGCCTCAATAGACAGGACAACTAAGGCAGGACTTGGAGATAGGACCTGGAGCACACTGTTCTAGAGTCTACAGCCACACTAGCGGCTCTGTGAGGGTGTACTCAGGCACAGCAGTGCTTTGAGCTAAATGCTAACGTCAGCATGCTAACATGGTCACAATGCTAACATGGTCACTATGACAATGCTAACATGTTGATGTTTAGCAGGTATAATGTTTACCATGTTCACCATGTAAGTTTAGTGTGTCAGCAGTAAACCCAAGTACAGCTGAAGCCCATAGGGATGCCCTAAGTTGTGCACGCGTTTCCTCAAGCACACTGATTCAAAAAGGCATTTAGTCATTTACCAAAGCATTGAACAAAATAACAGTTTTTAAAGTCAGATTGGCGCTAGATGCAAAGTTAGTAAATCACCAAAGTTATTACAATTCATCCTGAGGGGCACATACAGTAAATGGGCACCAAATGTCATGACAATCTACCCATTAGTTGTCAAGATATTTAACTAAAAACCAAATATGTCAACCTCATGCTGGTGTTAGAGGGAAAGTGAGGAGAGTGACGATGTCACGTATCGTTTTTATGCTTTATTTAGATAGAAAGAGGGGGAGACCTGCAGCAAAGGGCCCTGGGTTGGACTCAAACCCGTGCCTGTGCGGTAAGGACTCAGCCTTAATGGTACGCACTCTACCCAGTGAGCTACGAACCACCAACAGTTGCCTTGACCAAAGTGGCTGACAAAGCACCCGGTATTGCCATCCATAGAACCATGCAGCTAACACGACTAAAAAACATAAGATACTAGGCAGCTTAAAAAAACACATTTTCTTCACATCCTAAACATAGTAGTCAGATGTCACACATGACAAGACTTAGACTGAGACTTGTGAGACAATGGAGTTGTATGTTGGGATTTAAGAGAATCCCTGAATAGCACCACTGTCTCTGTTCTCTTAACCAGTGAGTTTATGTCTCAGTTTATGTGTGTGTGGCTTGGTCTGATGTTTCTCCACTGTAAAACAGATGTGAGGCGTAAAAAGAAAATAATTGACTTTCTGACATCTTGCTCCCTGCACAAATATGTGTAGATTGAGAGGGCAGAAGAGATACAGTACTGTAGCAGCCATGATCGTCTGTTGGGTCTTAAATATATGCTACCTGTCAACTTGACTCAGCATCACTGGCTTTAATGTATTCATTCATGGAAAGGGGTTTAAAGATCTTCCAAGATCAGTAACACAGATATGTGGGCTGTCCATGTTCCATCACTCATTTAGGTTACATCTTCTAGTTAGTCACACTTAAAGAAATAAGAAAGTATTTGAACATTCTCAGTGAGGGAGAGAAGATTCCTACACAAAACACAAGTCCTGGATGGGCTCGTGGTCCACCTGGTGGTCTTAGGTTTCAACCTCGAGCTCCAATTTAAACTGCTATACCTATCCACAATAGGCTAAGGATGTAAGGGCTCTGTCTAAGCTAAAAGAAAATCCATCATGACTATAAATTTAGGAAATTATTTTAAATGTAGTTGATGCAACCCATTTTTTTTTATGATTCATTGTTGAAATTTCTTAAATGAACCTTATATTTATATATGTACATAGATGTACACATTAGTGTTAACACTGTAATCTCCCTATTTAGATTAGAACCTCCAATATATCCTCATATATTTATGGCAAAGTAGTGATCCCCCTCATTTCTGCCTTCAAAACTTTGCCCTGAAATAATGGTTAAATATACAGTTTTGACAACAAAGTTGAGCCCCAGGCACTTAAAAGATACTCATCTTAAAGAAATTAATTACCTCCCTTGTTAATCTTGATATAATTAAATTTCTGAAGAATGAAATTTGCTGCCTTTTTTCCTTCTCGCCGCCTCGCTGTTAAGGAGGCAAGCTGATAATGGCTGGCTCTCTAGCTAGCCTGCTGGCCAGGGACATGGGGACAGCCTAACATCCTGGGCCCCATGCTGTGCTATATACCGCACTGTGCAAACCCACTCTCCTCATCCTACGACTTCACCACTCATAGGGATCGGCAGAAGAAAAAAACCCGCCTCAATCACTGTTTTGCCGTTCTGTGCCTACTTGTGTTTCCTCCATCCTGGAGGAGAAGGAAACTCTGAGCCTCCGAATTCTTAGTCTTAACATGGTGTAATGTTGAACGACTTGAGAGTTGTAGAGCGCGGGCGCTGCTAATGAAGTTGTCAACACGGAGCCTCTGAAACCTACATGGTGAAGCCCTGGAGAGCCCGGAGAGTTCTTTCTGTTATGGCTCACTTAAGAAACTCCTGTGTCTTTGTGTGACTTACTGTCGTTTTTTATAGGACCTCCTGCGATGTCTTTTAGATTTAACCCTGATTGCTTTGTGCAGAACAGCGCCATGGCATTACCAGGGAGAAGTGCATTTTCTTGTCACTATGTATTTAAGTTAGTTTTCTTTTAACTATAAGTTTTATGTCAGCTCCATTGTCAGCTGTCAAGGTTTGAGCCTGGGGTGAAAAAGGAAAAGATCTTTCATTAGGTGCTGGCAGGGGGGTGGGGTGGCAGAAGAATGCCAAGGAGGGCGGAGGGGAGGTGTTAATATGTACCGAGTAGGCAAAATACTACAACTAGATGGCAGAAATGCCAACATAGAGAGTAGTTTGAGTTTCCAGAATCTGATTCAGGACTTTTCATTGCAGAGGAGGTGTATATTTTGCATCCTGTAAGCAGCAGATTTCTGCTTAAAACTCAATACTAAATAATGGGGCACCATCTTTACATTTACTGCACCGTAGCTTATCACGAGCAGTTTGCGTTTTCCAGTTTTCTGTCAAAAACATTATTTCTTTTGTATAGTATACACATACTTTTGCAGTGGTTGATTCTTTTCACGAATACCCTTGATGTCTTTAATAATATATGTGGAAATGTCATTGGAAGTGAACCCTTGATATTTTAATAATACTGTACAATGGTTAAACATGGCATGTTTAAGTTATATAACTATATATAAAATAAATATATAACCACTTCAAATGACCCGGCAATTTAATTGTACGGCCGGGATGTTAATTGCAATCGATAAGTCATGGATACTTTTTGGACTATTGAGGTCAAATTCAGATTACGACGTGAATATATAAATATATAGTGAATATATTGTTGACTGGTTCAGCAGCCTGTGATAAATCAATCAGTGGGTTGATCATTCCCACCCCTAAAAACTACTGCTGTTAACTATCCCATTTATTCCACTCTAAGCTTTTTACTACAATGCCCAGACGTTATTTTTTTCTTTTAGTCTCCCACTGGGAGAGGCCCTTTTCTGGCTTCCAGTTACACTTGAGCTACCCCTCATGACCTGGACCAACTACCAGCTAACTCGACAAAGATGGTCCATTTGAACGAATTGCTTAAATAACAACGTTCTTGTGTGTCCTTCTGTCTAAGGACCATTTATTTAATTGTTTTCTTAAAATATTGTTGTGATACAGTGTCCTCTATTTTGTCATGAAAAACAGAACCAGAATCTAAAATTAGCTTCAGAAAATGGTGAAAGAGAACAAACAAGGCGATCCATTAGTGAAGATGGGTTATTGGCTGGCTTGCCTCTTCTCATGGAGGCCCATTAAAAGTGGTAATGTCTGCCTGCAGCAGTGCCTGGGGAAGAAGAAGGAGGCCATGGAAGGCATATTTCACATGCATCAGACACTGGAATTAAATAGACCAATGTTCCCTAAAAAGACTGAAGTACATCTCTTTCTGATGTGCGTCCCGGGCAAAAATTCATTGATCTTAGAATGTCCCTTGGCAATTATAAAATATTAAATCCAAGTCGCACTTTTCGGCTCGGCTTAATTTTTTTTTCCTCGCTTTTCACTGCTTTCCATTTGACCAATTTAGAAAAAAAAAGTTAGAAATGGATGGCAGTGGGGGAAAAAAAGGCGCTGATAATAAAGACTGTGCCCACTTTTAGATATCTTTTGTTATGTTTCTGTATTGTTTTTGCAGAACATCTCAGATCATTAAATAGGATGAGGTCCCAGCAAAGCAGAGAGCGCCTGAAACATGTCTTATTACGGCATCAGAGCAGTGTAAACCAGGACCGTAAATGACTGCGATTGAAGCACACAAGGGAGTGAAATTTGTTTGATATCTTTATTCCTAAGCACAAGGTCTTCTAAGCCACTGATGCCTGTCCCAGCACTCTGGGATGACGAATATTTGTCAGCTGCTTTCCATTAGGTATGTGGCCCCGGTGCTCGCCTCCTTGGCCCCTTTATGTCCCTCAGAGATTGCAGAGGGGTCTACAGTTAATTGCCCAAATCATTAAATTTAACATATATCTCAATAAATATGATCAGCCAGCTGTTTGACAAGGTACACAGTTCATTAAGTCCCCTTGCTTGTTTGTCGTTTCCCTAATTAAGATTTAGAATCGATCATTGAGTGTGTAATGTACAGTGTAGCACGGCTTGCACGGGGACTCTCTCTGCTCAAACGAAAAGGAATGGCATCCGCTTGCTAAAGCTTTACCATTTAGCACACTGACTGCAATGGGAATTAGACATCCTGTGCTAATTAGGGAGGCCAATTAACTGTGAAATTCAGGCATTTTTTGACAAATAATCTCAGCAGAATTCAGACGTCACCATGCAAATTAATGTTATCAGTCCTGAATGGAGAGAGGATAAAGGCTATCGGCTCCGGTGCTGTTTTAGATGCTTAACTTATGTTGCTGAAAAATGTGCGTGTGCTCCCAGTGGTGTGTTGTTCATGTCAGTTAGCTGCTGCTTAGGTTAGATGCCGTCTAACCTAATGTCTCCCTAGTGTCACTCTTTGTGTCCACTCCATATGTATAATGCTTTAAAGTACAAGTAAGTGTATAATAAGTGTAGTTATATTTGGCGTGACTGTTGTTCAATGTGCTAAACCATTGCATGGATAATAGAGTCTCTGAAATACGGCAGTGTAGTCTGGGAGAAAAGAATTGTAATGAACACAGATTGCTGATATCTGCCGTAGAGTGTCACCAGGTCTGGCTCTTGTCTGGCCTCTAAGCAGCAGAACAACAATGTTTGGCAGGGCAGCTACCGCTATTCGCTTCTCCCGAAACAAAGAATTGGCATCACCAGAGAACCTCAATGTTTCTGTGTCTCTCATTCCCATTTTGATTCATGATCACATGTATTTTTTAGATTGCATAAATTATGTATTTTTGGACTAATGAACGCCCTTCCACTGATAGTACTTTGGGAGAGTTGTGAATAACTTGATATGGCCTCTATCACCCGCATCAGTGTTCTGATTACATGTCATGGCAGCGCTGAGCAATAGATGTGGTTTGGCTGGAGAGAAAAAACCTGCCTGGCCATTTTGAGCGTTTGTTATATACACGTACAAGAAGGTCCAGAGAGCCACAAAATGTAAACATACCTCCTGGGCTGGCCTGTGTGACTACACACACACTGCTTTGTTGTGTGTTTGTGTACGTGTGTGTTGGCGTGTGTGCAGTTATGCGTGTGTGTGGTCTGACTCGTTGACAACTATAAAACAGGCCCCTGCTGTCTTTATTACCTGTCGGACCTATCCCAACTGCTTTGTTCCAGCAATGCATAGAAACACATGTAACCGTGCCTGCGTTGGCGCTTTCTGTTCAGTTGGAGTCTAAAGGCGCCATTACACCATAGAAAGCAATGGCTGTGGGTGTATATTGAAGCTGTTTGGATACCAGGCAGCGCCAGAGGTGTGTTTGCTGGGCGCCGGTGGGCAAGTCCTGCAGCTGCCCGCCTCAGGTGCAGGAAGAATTGAGTACTTCCTTTTACAAGATGTGTAATTATTATGGCAGACAAGGGTGTGGATTTATACCAAGTCAATATGTAGATAAGTGTTCTATATATACACACACACACACACACACACACACACACACACACACACACACACACACACACACACACGTACACACACACACAGCTGCTTGGAAAATGATGCTTTTGTATGTGGTATAATATAGCAGGTTGCCAAAATGCTGTGCAGGTAGGAAGGAAGCCCTCTGGGCATGTGGAAGAGGAACCTGATGGGAGGAATGAGGCCTCCAGGAAGGTGCCAAAAAAACTGTGATGAGGAACTCTTTAGCTGAGTCCAAATTTTGTGATGCTGCCTGCCATTATTACCCCCCAACCCATCTAGACTACTAATTGACAATGTATTGTATGATTTGAGTTTTTGCATTGCAGTGCCAAATCAACCATACTGTGGAATCATTAGACTTCTATGTCTTTCTCATATTTATCAGCAGAACTAGTAGTAGCTTATTATATATTATATTGTTTAATTGACATTTCCGAATGCCCAAAATGGTAAAAGGAACCATTTGTTTCTAACTTGCTATAAAAACACTGTCAGCATCTCACCTTGTCTCACCATGGCAGCTTGTTGGATGAAAAACAATGACACTGGGTTTCACAAATATTCACAGAGGCACTCTATTTAAAAAAATTAATCCTCCAGCAAAGTTTTGGTTCGTCTTTCTGGGCCATCTATATAAAACATGAAACTCTACTCTTTCCCCAGAAGAGCCTGGCTTTTAATCAGACCTGCTCTTCAGACAGCTCTCTTTCTGCCTCTTATACTTAGCAGGCGTCACATCAGGTGCATGGGGACCAGTGACAGCGGCGCTGGATGGGAGTCTGTGATGGCTAAATGATGTCAAAAATGGCCCCATATATGTCAATTTCAGATCAAGGATCAATTCATAGTGTAAACCTCCTCTGCAAATGTGCTTTCTAATCTCCTCCATCTGCATATCTACTGCGGCCCCTTGGTGCGTTCCTTTTCTTGTGAGTGAAATGTGTCACTGCTCATATGAGATTTATGTGAAGCCTGACAGTTCAGCATACAGCACATGTCTGCAGAGCGGCGGGATCCGTTGTGCTGCCTTTTGGTCTCTTATCTCATTCTCAAGTCAGTGTCTGTTAGTGCTCGGATTCTGTGTTATTCAGTGCCATGCTATTTTGCTAGCCTACCCTTTTCCCTAATTAGGCCATTGGCAGGACGCCTTCCCCTTAGCATGGTCATTTATGTTCGATACCACTCTGAACTGATAGGCTTTTGTTAACTGGTTGTTCCTATTTGCAACGTTTCGCAAAGACATCAAAGGGCGGACCACAAGCCTCATTTGGCAACTTCTCCCAGCTATCCATCGGCTGCAAAACACCCCGGTGCCTTGATTATTAACTCAGTCACCACCCTCTCATTCAACTTGAATTAAAAATTAAAACCAGCAGAAATGACAGTGCCACACCACTGAAAGTAAAGTGTGCAAAACCAACAAGGGCTCATTAGCGAATAGTTCTGAAGACAAGCATTCTGACTTGAGACTCATTACACTTCTCCTATTTTAACTCTAATTGGGTTCATTTTCTATATGAAACGCTTTGAATATTTAATGTTGAAAAAGTTCTACTTCTGATACTTTATGTAGCCAAAGATACTTGGCCTGCATTAACTGCCCAGGTTATCAGGCAAGCTGTTAGCGATTTCTCAGCTGCTTTTGCTCTCTCCATAGAGAACACTAGAGAGGAAAGACATTGAGGACGTCGTTTGGTGGATTATTGATTGGATCTGGATCTTCAGACAAAAAAAAGCTGATTTATAAATCACAACAACAAAAGCATCATCTGGATTGTTGTTATAGAAGCTGCTGTACTAGTCTGATTGTAGACAATAGGATTTAGTTTTCATTTAATAGATAATAACCAATATGTGAACAAAATGTTATTACCCCACAATCCTACAGTATATGGTGTTGCCAACTTAAGCTACAAAGACAAAAATAAAAGCCTTTGTAGCATTTAACAAGTTGTTCAGCTAGCCGGGCATAGAGCATTTTAATTAAACAGATTAAAAACAATGTTATGGTTTCTTCATCTTGTTGCCTTCACACAATCTTTTGTTTCTCTCAGGTTGAAAGAAAAAGAGGGGGGGGGGGAAGCCAACATTGTGTTTCCAGGCAGGAAAGTTTGAAGTTCTTTGTTTGGAAGCGAGGTTCCGGGTGCAGCACACTGTTTAGCTTGGTGACCCCGTGACTGTCTTCTGAGGAATTGTATGAGCAGCCCTGCAGAATAGTGCTCCAGGGTCAGCTTTCATCTTAGCAGTAACCTGTGGACTTTGAAACTCAGGGCGATGGAATTGCAGCTTTGTCAGTACACTACTAATTAGAAAATTCCTGACCTCGAGCGAGATGTTTTAATTATGTGTTGTGTCAACGAGTTTGCAGATTTAATCCACCGTTGATACACACTCAAGTGTGCAAACTGTGTCGCACATTGTAGTAGATCAAGTGGAATGGTGAAGGGGCTTTTTGCTCCATCTTTCTCTGCCCCATATAACCTTAACGCCTTTCCTGCACCGTGTTTGTTAGGAGCCATCACATGCTTAAGTAGCCAAATTAGACGTTAATGTGTTAGTTTGTGAAAAAAAAAAAAGCTGGTCTGATTTGCCTTGGTTTGTGGGAGGCTGAACAATGTGACAGTATTGTGCTGGGTGTGAGCTCTCTGTTGCAGTGAGTCAGTGTGAGGGAAGGCAGGAAGGGGTTAAACAGAAATTGAGCGGGGATGCTGGGGGCAGCAGTGCTGCAGAACATAGCAGTGTTCGTGCGAAGGCAAGTCATTTCCCGAAACACTGCAGACACATGGCCTGCGGCGCTCTAAAACCTTTGGAGACCAAAATGGCTTGCAGGAGTTAGAAGTAATAAGGTGTTTTTTTGCCTTCTTTCTCCTTGACTGAAATTCTGCACGGTTGCTATGCATTGCCATGGAGCTGTGTAGCTGTTTTTATGGTTTATGTGGGTATTAAGATGCTCTGCAACTGGCCATTTTTGAGATTTGTTGTTCTTTAGCTGTGAAGCAAATGGAAGTTGTTTGTTTTGAAAGTAATTCCGTCATCCCTTTTGCCATGATCAGAATGCTGGACCTCACTCTTATCCTTTTTTATTTTCCCCTTTATTCTTTCTGCTGTTCACAAATGACAAATGAACAGAAGCATGTATGAGACAAGAAAAACCAGATATAGCAAATGTGTTTCACTCTGCTCCATTTTTTTTTTTAAAGCCCAGTGACAATAGCAGCCTCTTGTTTAGGCTTTTCATAGAAAAGGAACCTGTGTCTGTGTCGGTGCATGAAAATAAAGCTGCGGTATTAATCCATCCTGACCTTTCTGATTATCAGTGGGCTGAACCAAAACCCTTTTTCATCCTTTCCCCTGGTTCTGTTAATCTTGGCTGCCTTGTCTGCTTCAAAGAGAGGCTCCGGCATATAATCTGGGTATGTACATCTGTGAATTATTATTCTAATTCTTTATACGTTTATTAGAGCTGAATAAACTCCACATCAAATACATCACTCGGGCAATGTCATAAAGCCCGGGGCAAATCAGCCGACATCTGTTAACTCTTTCAAAATGGCCTCATCCAGCATGTCTGTGGGCGTAGAGGAGCGAGAAAAAGGAGAGGCGAGAGAGGGAGAAAGAAAGTCTCTGTTGCTGATTAATGGCGGCCGTAGGAGAAGCGTTTCAGGCCGAGTGTGGAGATGAAGCGGGGCTGCACTCCCACGGCTGGGCTCCACACTGTAAACACCGTGAAGGGACGAAGCAGCGTTCCCCAACTGAAACGTGGCGTGGAGGAGAACATGTGGGAAAGCTTTGCTTGCTGGCACATAGTCAGTCAACCAGTCAGTCAGTTAGTCCTTCAGTCAGTAAATTAGCCAGCCAGCCAGTCAGTGAGTCAGTCAGGCGCTCAGCCAGTCAGCTAAACAGCCAGTTCTTCAGTTAGTACGTCAGTCAGCAAATCAGTGAGTCCTTCAGTCAGCCAGCATGGAAACTAGTTTGTCAGTCAGTCAAGTGCTCCTGATAAGCGGAGGCCCATCAGGAGCTCCTGAGTACCTGCAAACCATTTGAAAGGTTCTACCAGCCAATTACACTTAGCAAATACAAGTGGACCACCAAATCATGTCTGGCTATCTGCCACAGTGGCCAGCATCATACACACAATATTCATCAGTATTTGACTAGTGGCTGCTGCTAATTTCCACCCTGGCTTCAACTTTTGGAAAAACACCACCTGGTTCAGCTTTAGCTTCACTTCTTTGTTTAGCTTGTCAACAGTCTGTCTCTGTTGTGCTATATATGTCCTCCTTGCCTGGAGCGTAGACATCAGAGTTTAAACAGATTTTTCAGCATCAAAGTAATAACAACAAAAGAGTAATGTTGCATCATGAACAGCTTATCTATTTCTCAACCAACATGGGGCTAGTCGTTATCATTGAACATGAATGCTGAGCAATGTTTTTCCCCCAGTTTTAGTTAACACACTATGTTAGCCGGGGTGTCGTCACTGTGTGTGTGTGTGTGTGTGTGTGTGTGTGTGTGTGTGTGTGTTTTCATACCATGCAGCCTGTCTGCAACTTCTGCTGTGAGGAGTGGAGTGCTGAGACAGCAGGTTGGCCTGTGCAGGGCTGAGCAGCTCTGTGTGCCTGGCAAAGTGGGCCATTAACCCACCGCCCTAAGGTCTGACCTAGGCCAAATCCAATATTGGCTCCGGCATCAAGGCACAGGTGCCACTCAGGGTTCAAAGCCACAGATCAGCAGGAACCCCACCTCCGCTCCTGCCCCGAACCCCCTTTCCCTTCTCAAACAATAAAGGACTGAATGTAAATTCCTCAAGACACCTACAAGCATCGCTGCTGCCGCTGCACAATTGAAGACAAGTCAGAAGTAGAAAGAGAGTGAGAAAGAGGGAGAGAGAGAGTAAAAACATACATTCTTAATCAAAAGTAAATTTAGCAAAACAGGAATTAATTGTAGTTCTCTCAAGCTTGAGGTGAATGTTGTTGGTCATTGGAGGGTCGGGAACATGAAAGTGTGACCTGCTGACTTTGTCCCTCTATTAAGAATTAAGTATCATAGACATATAAAACAATGGATGTGGTGTCCAAACATGGCAGCCCCGTCATTCCAATAAGACATTATAGCACATATATGTTCAAATTGTGGTTATTCAAAGAGTAGTTCTGAATGTGTGTGATGTTCAGAAACATTTTCTCATACGTTTACAGCCATTTTGTTTTATCAATGTGTATGGAAACAAGCCTTTATGGATCCCACTCTAATAGCTAATAGCTAAATAGCTCAACCGTGTATTCATCCGTGGGTGAAAATAGTCAGCAACAAATTTGAACTCCTGTTTGGGTAACGTTTAATAAAAACTGCAGTTCTGTTTTAGGGAAAAAAACGTTCTTACTTTTTAAACAATGTATTTGTTAGCAGTAGTAGAGTAATATTTTCAGTAGGAACATGTGGGCGCAGTTGTTTTGGACTTAACATAGAGTAACATAGCCTTATCCTTTTATTTAATATTTGTTGTGAATAACCTCTCTCAATATTGACAAGATTCCATTCAAGATTCAATAGTTTATTGCCATGCAACTAAGTTGCTAGGACGTTGGTGCAATATATATTTGGTGCCAAGAAATATTGGCAAATTCCATCATTTATAAGTAACCTTAATACAGTTGCTTATATCATGACTCCAATACATTTGACACACAAATTTATTGGACACATATTGAAATTTCAGTAGCATATTTGCTGGATTCCCATGTCAGAATGGGCATTTGTGAAATTTGTCGTTTATTACTGTTTTTCCTTTAGTCTGTCATACTGCAGTCTTTATTACTAATTGTCAGCTAAACAAGCCACACTCAGGCGCTCTCTTTGTGCATGAACATGTGTGTGTGGGAAACAATGGAAGGGTGAAATAGTGCAAAGTAATGTCTGGCTCATTGGCACGTTGTCATGTTTGTCAACAGAATATGACTGGAGCCAGCAAAGAGGCCTTATTACAGACACACTCTCTTCCACTTCTTCTTTTCTCCTCTCCTCAGCTTCTAGCCACTGCGTTCTCTCTCTCTCTCTTTCTCTCTTTTTTTCTCTCTGTCCCCCGCTCCAAACAAGTCAAATGTCTGAAGAGATGTATTGAAGTATCCCTGTGCGTTCTGTACGATGGATATGTCATATGACATAATGCCTCCAAGGGCCCATCACAGATAAAATGACAGATGCTGTTTTTTGCCTCATGGATCTTTCTTGGCCAAGCTGATTTTGAGACTTTCAGTTTTTCTCTTCCCCTCTCTCTCGCTGTGCCTCCGCTCTCCTGCTTTTTCTCTTCTTCTCACTTTTTCTTTTCATCCACCGTGACCTTACAAAGCCTGCCATTTTGTTTTTCATTGAATTTCAGACACAATTACTGTGTAATTGCTGGCGACAGGGAAAGCGTGGTTGTTGATGTCTTGCTTTCCTTTTTAACTGACACTCGGCCATCTGCTTTGTTTAGCATTGGTGTTTACTCCTCCCATCCCCACTCCCTCCTCCACAACATGATTTCCCGCGTGTGCTGGTGAGAGGGATTGGTATCCATAGATACCGACAACAACATACCCGTGTTTGGGTGTGCTGGCATGTGGAGGGCAAATAAAGACGGGGGGGAGAGGAGAGGCTGCGTTGAGTGAATTCCTGGACGAGTGCTGACCTTTCTGCCTGTATTTGGATCACTTAAGGCGACCCCTGTCCCTGAAGGGAATGAGGCATTCTGGGAGCTGTGGCACACTACCTGAACAGCGATATTTGGCTATATATTCGTTCTCCTACCCACCATCAACCACTGCGGCGACGGCACCACCCCAGCACCGACTGCCTGTGGCTACGGCTGCCCATCCGTCCAGGTGGATGGATGGCTTTGATTGGTAAAATCTGTGGCCCTGTCGCTGGGCTTACTTGTGAGTGGCAGTAATTGGCATGGCGGTAGGCAGGCTCATCTTTCACATGTGCTCAGCCATGATTGACCTGATTAGGCTGAGGGTGTGGTGGGCCCTGGTGTGAGCTGGCTTTACCCACTTGCGCTTGCAGCATGTCAGCATTACTGACCAGAGACCAGTCTATACATGTCTTTATTTTCTTCATTATTTCCATGCATACACTTCTACTGCTTTCCTGACCACCGCACAGTAGCAAAGATAGTGATGTAGAGCTGGTAATCAGAGCTAGCCAGCCCTAAGCAGCTACTGTTAGACTCCTCGTTTTTCCACTTAAAAGACAGGGAGTCTGATGAAGCTTTGACAGTCACTAGAAGCACATGTATGGCCCTTTAGGAGAGTCACTGTCTGGATATCTGTGTTGTAGCTCAGCTAGCGGCTTTACTGAGAGAGGCTCTCTGGAGTGTGTGTGTGTCAATACATAGCCATACTGTTCATCGCTGTTAATGTTACTGTTCATAGGCCCTAAATATATTTTTAAACTCTGAATTAGGGCTGGGCGATATGGAAAAAAAATCATATCTCAGTATTTTTCCGCTGAATGATGATACACGATATATATCTTGGTATTTTTTAAGTGGGCTAAATGTTCAGTTGTAAGTCAAAGCCACATGTGAGATGTCACAAGCACTTTTATTAAAACAGGCTGTGATCAAAATAAAATGCAAGGACAGGGTTTCCGTCGCTGTTTGAAAATATACAGCAGCAACACAAGTAAATGAATAATTATCTAAAATAAATAGCCTGTATTAAATAAAAACAGGCCTATCTCTGAGAATTCTCCTTTAGCTGTTTTCAACAACAATTACAGACTAAACTAAATTATGATTTAAAGAGAGAGAGAGAGAGAGCTCACAGACGAGAGAGAGATGGACTGAAGTGTATGATACAAAAAACAAGTGTTAATGTACAATTATCTGGATTATCAGTGAAGTGTATGAACTACAGTGCAGACTGGATTCTCTATTTAGAGTGACGGCTGATTTATTAAAACACGGTCCAGCGAGGGTTGAATGCGCATCGGCAGGTCATCTGTGTTACATATGTCTTGTGTATGAAATGTCTGTATCGTCACTGTGCTGCTTTTTTATGAACTATGATAATCTAGTCATGGGTCACATCTCTCGCCGGCATCCAGGCGCCATCTAACCCGCTTGGTGTGGCAACTGCTACCATGTTGGGTTGGTCAATATCAGTATTAGACGTTGGAGTCACGGTTAGATAGAGGCCAGAGAATTGGGCTGAGCCTAGTCTCGCTTTGCCAGACCTTCCTCCACAGCGCCATGGAGGAGGGTCTGGCTAGTCCACACAACATTCCAGGATGGAAGAAAAACATGCTCTGGTTTATTGGCATTTCTTTAAACCAATCACAATTGTCTTGGGTGACGCTATCCGCTGGACGGAGCAATGGTGCCTCTGCCAAATAGCCTCGGGAAAGAACGTGTTTTGGTGGAACGTGTGTACGTTCAAAAGTTGTTTTAGTCGTACAACAGAAAACTCAGATTGGACAGATAGTCTATCTAGCTGTCTGGATTTACCCTGCAGAGATCTGAGGAGCAGTTAACCATGGTCCTCATAAATCGATCAGAGTTTAGAATGCCAACACAAAGAAAGCGGAAAGTGACGGACATCCGGCCAAAAATTGGGGACATTCGGCGGAATTTCCGGCGGCCCCTGAACAATCCCGGAAATGAAATGTTGTCGATATAGACTAGGCTGAACCAAACTTTCAAATGCACACAAAATGATTTTTTTGGGGAAAATCACCTGTATTAACTTGATATGCCAACAAGTGAAAGACAGTGAAAAAACTATATCTTGTTTGAAGTTCCTCTTGCCTGACACTCCAGGCCAATCAGCTGGCCAGGCTACCAGGAACTCTCTTGGTGCTCCCGATGGCCAGTCTGGGCCTGCCAGAGATGGTAGACATGGTTTAGGTTAATTCGCGGGTAAGGAGGCCTGGCAACCCTCACTTATTATGATCCAGCGCCCAGGGGTCAGCGAGTGTACTGAGGGAAATTTGAGACAAAGCTCCGTCATACAGTGTACACAAAGACAAGCATATGAGGGGGCGGGTGCTGGAGGGACTTTAGTTTAGTTCTTGTAAATCCATACTCGTCATATGTTTGCAATTAAGACCGGTCTGTACTGTGTGTTTACAGAGTGGTGCAATCAATGTAATTGTGAGAAAGTCTTCCTGACTGAAATGTCTTATTTCTCTCTGCCTGGGTTCAAGTGGGCACTTGCTGGATTTGTTTCCCAGTGTTTCTCATTTCCAAATGTAAATGCATCCCTTGATTTGTATCAGCCTCTGTATACACTCCCTTTTTATATCGTTTTTCATTTTTCCTGGATCAAATAAAAACAACAAGGGCTCCATTTCAGAGTGGGATGTCAGCTCATATCTATGTCAGCAGCGTTATTCATTTAGATGGAAAATCTGTTTATATTCAGGGCAATGTAAAGAGCTGCTTGAATTAAAATGATAGTTTCCCCTGCCGTCAGAGAACGTTGCCAATGTTTTTCTCGGCCTCATGTTCAGTGAGTTCCGAACACTCTGCTGCACCTGAAGATCTGGACGTAATTAGTGCATCTGTTTGATCTCATTCATGCTCTGCAACAGGGATTACTTTTCTTAATTGGAGGTGTATACTTGCGTAGAGGCCACAGCATTCCTTACTATTAATACTGTCAATGTGTTAGCCATTCAACAGCGATTACTTCATTTATGGGAAATGGGAAACATAGTATTGCTTACTTCTGAACAGTTACTATGTTTCACCACGGAAACTATCCCTTCGACTGCACCACAAAGATCTTTTCCTTCAGTAAAGGCAAAGTGCAATGGAATCAGTGTGTTGCTGAAGGTCACTGATGCTTCTCAGGTCGAAAGCTCAAAGCTTGAATATTATTTCAGGGTTCCTATGCAGTTTTGGAAAGGTGTAATTCGTCCATGTCTGTAAGAATTTTGGAACTGTACAGAAAATACAGTATGAGTCACGCTACAGGCTCTATATGTAGGCAGAGCAGTGCTTTGAGCTACATGCTAACAACGCCAGTGCTAACATGCTGATGCCAAGCAGGTACAATGTTTCCCATGCTCACTATCTTAGTTTTGCTCGTTAGCATGCTAACATGATAATTAGCAGTGAATACAAAGTTGTGCAGGTATTTGGTCGTTTCATCATTTTTTGACAAATTGAAAATTTCTGATGGTGGCTTTGATCACCAAACTTCAAAGTTTATCCTGAAGGAAACGTCAAATTACAAGTAACATCCAATAGATGTCCAGATATTCTACTCAAAACCACAAATGTCAACCTCATGGTGGAGCTAGAGGAAAAGTCTGGGGATCACCAAAGTAATTCAGATTCATCCTCTGGGAAGCATGAATTTCATCGCGATCCATCTGACGTCCTGACCGACATTCACATCCCTAGAGCCATGTCGCTTGCATGGCTAAATGTTGCTAGGTCCCACTCATAGACTGTATATAAAGATGGACAATGCATCTCCACTTACTCCCACTGTACAAAAGTGAAGCCAAAATATCCCGATACGGGCTCTGCCATCTTGTAATTTTGGAGCTAGAGTCTGCGCAGTAGTGATTGGGCGGTGGAGCCGCAGTAACAAATTCCCGCCCATACACCCGCCCCACCAATCGCAAGTCAATCACAGCTGTCAATCATGAGGTTTCCCTACATTTTTGTAGCATCAAATTATTAATTGAAACCACATTTATCAGAAAAATGAACACATGGACAAACATTAGCGTGATAAGAACTACCTAAAATGACAGAAATCATCTTTGTGAAAAATATATTTGACGTGTACTTTGATTTTGTAGTTTGGCCTATGTCCCATCCGCTAGCATGGAGGGGGCGGGATTTATGACCTACTGCAGCCAGCCACCAGGGAGCGATTGATATGTTTTGGCTTCACTTTTGGGGAGCTGTCAAGCCATCTATCTTTAAATACAGTCTACGGTCCCACTATGCATGAGTAGAAATGTTGGATTTATAACATTTTTATAATACTTTTTGTAGTAAGTGTCCATGACATCCAATATCCATGATGCCATTTAAACAAAAAAATGTTTTTAGCAGACATCTTTGTGTCTTCTCTGAACTTCCCAGAGATTTCTTGTCAGTCAAACAGTTTCAAGTCTTTTATTGATGCAGTATCAGTTTTTCTAACGGTGCCTTTATTGTTTGTAAGCTCAGCCATTGAAAATATCACTGTTATATTACATAGCTACCTGGCTGTTCTGTTGGTAACAGAGGTTGCACTATGGACTTTTGAAATGTAAAATGTTAAGAAAGCAGTGTCAAGTCCTCCATCTCACCTTTTGACCTCTCCCTTGCCTTCAGGTTTCAGGCAGCACGGCGGGCTCCCTGGCCAGCTCCTCCACCCCGTCCACCTCATCACGCCAGTACACACGGCAACGCATCACTCGCGTCAACCTCAGGGACTTAATTTTCTACATGGAGCAGGAGAGAGAGACCGCCCACTCGCTCCTCCTTTACCGCGCCCTGCTCAAGTAGCCTCCGCTCCACTCAGCAGCCACCTCAACCTCCTCCTCCTCCTTTTCCAGCCACGTGCCTTCAGATCAGGTCTAATGTTTCAGCTCTGTGTCTACATATGTACTGTAATGACGTTTGATGTAGCTTTTAATAAGAAGAGAGCGAGAGAGAGAGACAGAGAGAGAGAGAGAGAGAGAGAGAGAGAGAGAGAGAGAGAGAGAGAGAGAGAGTGAAAAACGTACAAAAAATAAAACTGTTGTTAACATGTCTTCTCAGTAGGTGTGTAGTTAGGTCATTGAGTTTAAAGGCCATATAAAAATCTTTGTGTTGAAGTTGAATTTGTTAAAGGAACAACGTGGTTGTTGCATTGCAGGACTTAACCCAGAACTCGTTCCATGTATGTCGGGGTAGCTGTTTATTTGACGTTGTTGGCAGCAGCTTCAATGAACCACCTTTAAAGCAAGGATTATTTTGGCAAAGAGAAGTATGCTCACACCACCATACAGCCTACGATATTCTCCACAAGCTATTTGTTGAACATCGTTCAATGAATGTAGTTTAGCTGAACTCAATAAATGAGAGACTTTACTGATTTCTATACCGAGACATCGTTTTGCAACATTAGGATTCCAAATAACAGCATCACGTTCAATTTCCATACTGTATGTGTAAAAAGTTCTTATTGAATTATTTAACAGCATGTATATTTTTTATCACAGGTAAGCTTTGTAAGAAAAGGAATAACCCATGTGTCAATATTATGAAACCTGATGTTTTGTACAACCATGTGCTTTGAATGAGTCAGAATTGAACAGTTTATTCTGAGTCCACATGACGTTTTCTGCAAAGGTAATTAAACAAAGTTATGGTCACCCTATGACACACGTTTCTGATTGGTCACCCTTTTCAATATTTTTTTTATTCACCCACACATAATGTGAACATTGTTTTTATGACTAGATGTTTGTACGTTGTGTACTATCATGCTCACAGTTCTTCAAAAACTGAACTGCTTAAGGCTAGTTTTGGTTATATTGTAGGTGGGGCGATGACTGGGGACTGTGAAACCTCTGATCAAAACAGACATTCCTTCATCTTTTCCTCTCACTGTCCTATCTTCACATTAATAATGTTTGAAAAAAAAAAATCTCAATTTTGCTGGTGTGCCCCTTTAGCCCCCTTTAGCCCCCACATACTTTGGTAATGTCTGAATGACAAAAGCACTTAAACCTGTTTGTATTTTGAGCCCAAATTAAATTCACAGCTGTAAAGTATTGTTTAACTGTAGAAGGAAGCAGTTGATTCCCCCCCACCCCATTTTGTTTCTGTCTTTGTATTACTAAATTGAAAGATATTGGGAATGGAACAAAAAACGCCTGTTTTTTACATGTTGTATTGCAATGTTGTCGCTTTTTTTTAAATTTTTTAATAAAAAAAAAAATCCTCATTGTATTATGTAATATTGTCCATTATGTATTTTTGTTTGTTTTTTCTATTTAACTAAATATCTTGGCCTCTATGCAGATTTTCTTGTCATATTGAAATTTATTTAAATATTGGTGACATTTGGAACAACTGTTGTGCATTGTACGTTTTGACAGCACTTTTTTTACATCTATTTTACCTGACAACTGAAAGCTGTCACTGTATTATAGCAAATAAATGACTCTTTTAACTAGTAAACCGTATTGCCAACAAAAGAGTTATTTTTAACAATTAATATATTTTCTTTCTTTTCTTTTGGATTGGCTTTTATGCTTAACACATTTAAAAATATTTTATCTCCAAAATACCATGTTTTCAAACAAGCACAACAATATCTATAATAATGATTGATTTCAAATCTTTTTTTTTTTAGTGATTTTTATGGTTTCTGGTGGTTTCACAGGAGGACATTTCTACTACTACTACTACTACTACTACTACTACTACAGCTTTTTAGCCAAAATATTAGGACAATATTACTGCTGTAAACAGATGGGGGGAAATAACATTTCAATGTACGGATAATTTGTAAATATTGTTTACAAAACTATGTGTTTATTAGAACCACGTTATTTTTGGTAAACTCTTGTACATATCTTGAAAATTTCCTGTTTGTGTGAAAAAAACAATACTTATGTATTTGTACCTATTTTGTAAAGGAATAAATAAGCTGTTTACTAAACTGAGCAGATGCTGACTTTGTCCATTTCTTCTTTTGTTTTACTCTAACAGCATCCACATTAAAATGTCTGTAGGTATTAAGGTAGTCTTAAGAAAATGTAAATTGTATTCTAAACTGACTTAATAACTAAGCAATATGTAGCTCTGTTCATTCCTTACTCTTTAAAAGGAAAAATAAGCTGTTGTGTTTTTAGCAAGACAGTTTAACTAAAGTCAATTTAGCCTGCTTCATTTCCATTTCTAACATTGCACATGCTAAGTACAAACTGAGTAAAGCGCTGCTGCTCAACTCCGAAAAGTCCCCCTAGGTTTCTGCTGCTAATTAAGCAGAAGCAATTTCAAAAAGACCAAACTGTTTAACTCAGTGCAAAATATTGGAGTTTGGGAGCATATTGGTTTTTTTCAAGATCTCGGCCTATTCCTCAGTCCCTCTGGAGCTGCAGACTGCTGATCTGGATTCAGCCCTGAAGACGACCTTCCTGCTTGGCGAAAATGAACGGGGGTGCCACATATGCTTGTGTACAGTAGGCTGGGGAGATTTCTCAGGTTTCATCAGTTTAATTACAGGACACAGAGATCAACTTACTGAATACAGCAACCACATACATACTCACATGCTGGCATCACCTGCAAGAAATGCTTCTCGAGATCACCAATAGTATACAAGCAATAGTAAGCTGATAGAGGTTAATGGAAGAACGCATGGAGATCAATGAGACACACATCAGATATACATCAGTACATCCTTTTATTATCGCAAATATGCAAGAAAAGTCAAATGGAGACACTGTAAATGAACACATGCCCTTTAATACCACAGTCTAATTGTTTTAAACACTTTAAATAATATACATTTGCACCTTATTATACCCTTTGACATGTTTTAATCCATATGTACACAATGTAATGCTTTGAATTCTTTTCATTCTTTTTGTGAAGAGGACCAAGAGGTTTCTTAAAAACACAAGGGTCCTGTAAAACCCAGAGTCCTGATAATTCAATATACAATAACTGTACAACTGACCCGCCTTAGAGGTGGAGTGAATGCCATTTGAACTGGCTGAAACACTGACCGGTACTTCATCTGAAACGATGGCATGTGTGAACACGTCTATGAAGTTTCCAGTCCTGTCGAGTTTGTCTACCTTTTGTAGTTAACCTGCACTTATTCGCAGAGTCGAAAGGGGGTATTCCATGTTTGGTTATTGCATACAGAAGCCCCAAACTGCAATTTTTGTTCCTTTTTCTCACTTTATATGTAGGTGTGAACAGCCATTTATGTTTTTGTTCTAATGTGTATGACCCCTTAGCTTTTTAAAGCTAATAAACGCCCATTCTATCATTTCCAAATTCCACATCAGTGAGAAAATATGCCTTCTTTCTTTCCTCCCTGAAAAAAGTAATTCTTGCACGTGTGGTTATAGTGCAACACTGATCTTTTTACCCGTTTCCTCAAGAACTAACCCAGATGAGTTTCCACACCTCGTATCAACTGGATAAAATATCTCAGGATCAGCAGCAGAGTCAAGTCGCCCGGCTATACAGTACTGTAAGTTTGGAGTATGCTCAGATTTGACTCATCAGTTTGGTTTGTTGCAGTGTGGTCCAGCGAGCCACAGTGTAGGAGGGCGTTTTGGAAAAAAAAAACAGGGCATGGGGATGACACAGCAGCAGGGGGTGCAACCCGAGTTTCTACTGGCATCACTGAGCTGGGAGCCTTCGGGGAGGCGGAGGGGGGCGAGGAGCGCTGTGAAGAGCCCAACATGCCTCGGCACATGAAAGGCCTGGTTGACCATTCCCTTTGAGGCGACTGGATGCAAAGGCGCAGGCCACTGGCAGGTCAGAACAAAGATGGGCTTGATTGTGAGAGAGACCCCCAGGGAGGAGTGAGCTGGACTGGGAGCTACACTTACACCGAGCTCATCTTTATCCACTCATTGGCCTTATTTAATCAGCGGCCATCCGGAGAGAGCAGATATTAGAACATGGTCAGAAGAACTACCACCCATTTTTAATAAACAACTAGTTTATAAAAACCTAACCCCAGTTTAACTCAAACTAAGGCCAGAGCTCACAAAGATCAGAATGGACTTCTTCTTTTTTTCATCAGTCTTTTGGAATGGAAGAAACAGCATCTGTAAGTTACACAAATACAAAGCATGACAACTTGGCCTTTCTTGTTTCTGTCTTTGATCCAGAAATGTTGAGAATAAGACCAAAAGAATGAGAGCAGGATAGAGTAAACACCACCCACTCGCCTCTTTGTGAATAAGCTGCTGATGCTGGGAGTACAGCTCACTTTGGGTTCTGACATACATACATGTGAAGAACCATCGAAATAATCTTGGCTTAGGAGTGACAATATTGAAACAAACAGAGACTTTGTCTCTCAAACTTTTTTGTGAAGGTACTGTGAGCTACTCTCAACAAAACTGTAAAGACTGGAGGCCTGGAGGAACAAATGTTGGTTGCCTTCTGACGTTTTTTTTTTTTTTTTTTAATGCTTTGTGTCTTTTTTTAGCTATAAACTGGAAAAAAGAGATGGCGCCTTTATGTTTGTACAATCAACAAAATAGGCCCCTTGTCACCTTTGGTACCTACAGTATTTGTTCTGTTGTAACTTTTGCTTGTTTTAAATATTTTAATGTTCTAGTCAATAACGTGAGGAGATAAACAGCTTGATTGGCACTGGTCACTGGGTTCAAACAAGTGGTGGGTGGGAACAGGGCAGGGCAGCTCTGTAGGAAATGTTTAAGTGCAAAGAAACATTAAGCATTTAGAGTACATCTCTTGTTGATCACGCGACATACTGGTAAACGTCCACGTTGGTCCTCAAGTCTTTAACATTCTAACTCAACAAAACTGCAATACACTTAGAGCTTGTGCAAGTTTAAACCTGAATTTCAAATTTACTCAAGCTGTCTTAAACTTCTGCTAAATACGAGCAAAAGAGCAAACACCCGAGATATGTTTTAGAGCTAATAAGCAGAAAATCCAGAGCAATTTTGTATGTGTGCAGCACATTTGACTATAAACAATTTTGAAATATCCAGGTTCTCGTCTATCCCCGTTTGAACAATGGGACTTTTTCTGGCTCTGAATGCGTTGCCAGCCAGATCGCTTTAGCCACATAGCCTGCAGACATCTGAGTTTCTGCAGCTACTGCCAAGAAACGCTCCCTCACAAGCTCTCAAAGCCTAATGAATACAACGTTCATACATCCTTCATATTGGAGAAAGGAAAAAAGAGACATTAAAAATAATCCTATTAATAATAATTGTTTACACCATTTCATGATAAGAACAGCAAAATGAGCAAGAAGAACATACTTTAGAAACAACAATGAAAATTGTAATAAACAATCATTTTGGCAAACGATGCTGTTTTCGGCGAGGCCCCGCCGTCTGTAGAGCCTGTGGAGTGAGGTGGGATGGGGTTGGAGGGTCGAAGGGTTGGGGGGATTGGGGCCTCTCCGGGAATTCGCGAGATGGGATTATGTCCTCTTCCTGTCATCCTTAACAGCGTCCTGTCTGCCAAAGCTTTCTTGTCCCACAGCAGGCCAGACATGGGCCTCATACAGAGACAGAACCGGATGATACACCACTAAAAGAGGGGTAGAAGGGTAGGGGGAAGGGGCGGTATTGGGATTCAAGAAGGGTGGCAGTTGTGTCACTCCACAAAGGGTCAGGACACCTTTTTTTGATGAGAAGAAGAGGGAAAAATCATGGTGCTTAAAATGGTTCAAGTAAGCTTCTGTTGAGTCCATTTGTTGTCGTCGTTTTCATCACAGTCCCAGATTCTTTGGGCGTCATTTAACATAATCAAAAACTTTTGCTGCTGATGCTTTTTTCTCTCCTTTGTTTGGTACTACATTCCCCTCAGAGTTCTGCAGAGCTGGCGAGGTTAACAAGCCACTGCTAATACTTCGGTATGTTGGGGGTGGCTGTGGTCCTGTTCGGGCAGGGAGGGGGCAGGGGTAGGCGGGGTGGGGTGGCGTGAGAAGATGGAAGGAGTATTGGTGGGGTTGGCAGTCCCTCTCCCAGAACGCTCTAGTCCAGCGGTTCCTGTTTTATCCTGATGGGCGTGTTGATGGAGAGACTCCGCCGGTCCTCGCGGCACAACACGTACTCGCTGAACTGGGATGAGTCCACGCCGCCTCCGCAAGACGCCGCCACGCTGAATCCTTTCTGGAAAAGACGCTCCAGAACCTGAAGACAGGGACAGAGGGAGGAGAGTAAAGAGAAGGCTATTAATAACAGAACTGCCATGTCGATATAGCTAAGTCTAACATAGAAGTATTACTGATAGAGATGCAGGTTTTAAGTTTCATTCTTCTTAAAGAAAAAGTTCTACATTTTGGGGACAAAATGTTCATTTGCTTTCTTCTAACTCTCCCAAATTACAAAAAAATACTATTTCCCAAAATGTCAAACTTTTATTTTAATGGAACCCCCTTTTTTTAGTGTGATAAATACTTTTCAACTTTTCCAAACAGAATAAGACCACAGTCAGTCGATTATAGGAAAGTTTAGTGATATCTCATTGCCAGAATTTTAAACTGACCATCAGCAGCAAATATAAGTAAGTCTTGGATCACTTTTTGATATCCATCCATCCTCACATCAACCTCAGAGCTCCATCAGTCACAACATACACCATGTACCATTAACCTCCCCCTCCTCCAATCACACGTAGTGATGGAATAGAACCAGAGGGCAGTCCAACATCACACCACCTCTGCAATATTCATGCCGCTTGTGCTGCATTGGCTACTGAACCGAGGGCATGAGCTCAAAGGGATGAGGAGAGCGGAGTGTGAGTGAGGTGTGTTAAGAGGCTGAGTGGAGCTCAGCGTGGTGATTACTGGAGCTCCTAATTTGAGTAATGAGGCCGGGGTGAGAGAAGAAGTGAGGTCCGTGAGCGAAGGAGAGAACGACGTGTGGGGAATGAGGAGAGGGAGTTATGGGTGATCCGTGTGAGGACAAAGTGTTGGAGCTGCGGGGAAGAGAACAGGAGACAGGGATGCATGCTTGGCCTCGACTATGGCCATTGATACACACACTAGACCACACGCATATATGCTCAGACGCAAAACATGTGAACTTCAAGATCCCTTTTCTCTCCTCATCTACCATAATCCTTATGGGATGTTTTTTTTTTTTTTGGAGGGGGTATATCGAAATCCCAGTGCGAGGAGTGCTGTGTATTTACTTATTCCCCCGTCCTGTTTAATGGAGTGTGCAGTGCATGGAAATGAAAGGTCTTGCCGAGGGCTATCCCCCTCCTTCCAGATACAGAGCCAGAGAAGTTCACATAAAATAGATCAGTTTCTTCAGATGCCCATACACGCACACACACGGACACATACATTCGTGGCACAGAATGACCTCTCTAATTACAGGAGCGAGGGCCCCCATCGGAGAGCTAAATTGGGGCATTTAGGCCTGCAGGTCGAAAGGGCTGCAGCCTCCCCTGACTGGGGATTAGCACAACAGAGAAGAGATCAACCACATGCACAAACACACAGAGATGATATGAGAGCAAGCACGCAAACTTCACCAAATGCAAATAATAACACACTTATTCACACACCAACTTGTTGAACAGACCTGAGCACCCTCACCCCACTTCTTAAATTAAACTGAAATGTGGGCCGACGTGCTGCTTGTAAACAGAAAGGACGACTTGGAAAAATGTTCGTCCTCTAGCCATACGACGTCGACAAACTCTGTAATTTGTGAGACAGAAGGGGCGGCAGACAGCTGATGGTGAGGATGGCTAATTAAGAGACCTGCCCAAGCATCAAACACTCCCAAATCCATGACAGACGATGGAGGAGCCTAACGATTATGGAAATGATATTACATAGCCTTCTTTGATCATTGCATCACATTGCATTTCCCCTCCATCATATCTTAACACATGTGGGAATGTCGTATTCTGCAATGAATTCGGTCACAGAGGAGAATGGCCTGATCAATAAAGATAGTCTGAAAACACTTTTATCATTAATGCATGGCAACACAAAAGACTTAAGGATATTATTATAGATAGTTGTAACTGATTCAAGGATACTGTAATGACTATATGAATGCCATAAAAAAAATAAAAAATAAAAATTCAGTTTGACACAGTGAATTAGTGCCACGGGGGAATAAACAATACACTGAATAATTAAGATGTATCCAAGCAAAAGGTTTCAATGTCCACAGGACAATGTCCTGAAATCAATCCCAGCTGACAACAGAAAGTAAAGCACCCTCTTAAAAAGCTAAAACATGTCCTGGTGGCTCCGTTCAGCACAACATTGTGACTGCAGGCTTTCAGATCCCAGCTTATGTTGAACTTATGCAGATTTATCTGCTTACTTTCCTGCATCACTTGAGCGAAACCATAGCAAAATATCCCAACAGCCAGTTGCATGTAAGCAATCTGATTGGTCGAAGATTCATTCCAAGCATGAGGATTTCCGTGAAATGGAATTCAAGCTAATTATTCCTTTTCATGTGCACTACTTTGAACTTAGAGAAGACCCTTCCAAGAATTTCAGTTTTGCTGTGACCATGCTACTACCTTATTCTTTTATAAAACAGGAAATCAGAATACAGAGAATATGACAATACTTTACCAAAGTTTGCTAGTTCTACCCTGAACTTCTTCTTGTCTTCTTGCGTGTGATCCAAGCAGAAAATGAATAAAAGCGTCTCTCTTTATCCCCAGTGATCCGTATACTTTTGAAACATAATAAACCATTCTCACTGTCACAGGGTCGATTTGGCTGCACAGGGATCTGCCCCCAAACACACACGCACCATTCAGCATTTAACCATCTCACTGAGCTGTCACTCAATCTAGTGTCGCAATGGGGATGAGGAGGGGGTATATATATCAGCCTCACTCCTCTAACCTCCCAGCACCGTATATTTTCAACCAAGTGAAGATGGCGGGGCAGGAATCAAAGTGAATGAGTCTCAGGGCTGGAAACCGGAGCACAATGTAATATTGATGGCCACCGGAGTGCACACATACTCGCAAATACCTCTCAGGAGGCGGTGGAAGACACTTGCATTCTCATGGCACAGGGCTCAGACTTGATTGACACGTATGACACACACAGACAATGTGGCATGTGATGGGCGCTGCACTCAGGAGGTCGCTTTTGCTTAACTATGCACAGTCTTTAATATGTGACAAGGAGCGCTAACCGCAGTCTCTGCATCGCATCCTCCACTCATTGCAAGCATCTGGCATAAAACAGCCGAGAAGCTCCGACTCTTTCTAATTCTCCGAGCCATCTGCCAGCTTTTTTAGAAAATCACAAGCGACAAAAACACTTTGACAGTGTAATATATTCTTATAGCATTTGCGGAACATTTATCAAGTAGCTGTGTTTGTGGAGCTGACAAGACTGAGCTCATGATTACAAATGGACACTTTGATTTAAAGTGTCTGTAAGTAGTGAATCCACACAGTAATTTAGTTGGGGTGACCCTTGGGGCAATGCAACCCCTAACCCTGGCCTAAATAGCCTACACACAGGGAACAGTGGTATTTAGGGTGAGGTCAGTACAGTACAGTTCACACTAAGCAAAACAGTCTTGAGCATGTGAAGATGAAGGATGTGACTCATTCAGTTACTCTTTCTTATTCATCTGGGGTCTGTGGTTTCAGGCTTTGTGGTACTAAAACTACGGTTACCAGTGGTGGAACACAACAAAGTACATAAACTCATATACTGTATTAACAATGTTGAGGTACTTGTTCTTAACTTGGACATTTCCTTTCTATGCTACTTTATACTTCTACTCCACTACATTTCAGAGGGAATGATTGTACTTTGGACTCCACTGCCTTTATTTGACAGCAATAGTTACTGCTGTGCTTTGCGGATTCATATTTTACACACACAATACATCGGCAGCTTTTAAAATATGATTCAGTGTTATAAATTAAATAAAGCGTATGAATGCATTATTAGTTCCACCTCCAACAACTGCAACCTTAAAATGCTGCTCACACCGTAATCCATCACTAATAATGATCCAATAACATAACATTAAAAACACTCAGGGGAGGGGACATTCTGAATTCTGAGTACTTAAAGTAATTGGTTGATAATACATTTGTACTTTTACTTAAGTAAACGTTAGAATAAAATACTTCTTAGCTTTTACAAAGGATCTGAATACTTCTTCCACCACGATGGTTTTATTTTATGTGACATAACTATAATAATAATAATAATAAGTGTATTTGATATAGCACCTTTTACAGACAAAGTCACAAAGTGATTCACATGATAAAAATGATTAAAATACAGTAAGCCCCAAACAGTAAAGTGCAAGCAAAACAGAAATAAAATACCAATGGAAATAAAAGATAAAAAAACATAAAAACCCAAAGTTACAAACATGAGACGAGAGCGAGTTTAAACAAATGAGTCTTCAGCTGCTTTTTAACTACAAACGATACGACTATAACACTGATGAAGGATGTTTTATGACACTCTTGCAGTCTATATATAATTATGTGGATTAGAGGTAATGTTTCATTGTATATTCTATCATATCAAGTTTATTTATTCTCATTAAACTGTGTAAGAACTTGGAAATCATCTGGTTAATTCTCTTCCTGTTCATTTTCCTAGAGGTGTCTCATATCTCTCAGAAAGCTCGACTTTCCAAAACTGCAAGTCCAAAATAACTTCAATGTGCGGAACACACTGAATACTTGGAATAAAATAAAGGTTTGTTTTCAACTTAAAAAAAACATTTCTCACTTCTAGCTCTCATATGGGGGAACCCAGATTTTCTACCCTCATGTCAAGATTCAGTGTTTAAACTTTGGCAGGAGAAGGGCCTGGACCGACTTGCTAAACTCTATGAAGGAGAAACAATGGAGTCATTTGAAGGCCTAAAAAGTAAATACTCTCTACAGCAGTCTCATTTTTATCGTTACCTGCAAATACGACGCTATGTGTCAAAAAACATGCATGCTTCAAATGAGTCTTTCTTGGAAAACATTCTTAAGCAATCCATACCGCAGAGATTTATTTCTCATGTTTACGAAACTTTAGGCCTAAATTCTAATTACTCCACTGAGCATATCATAAAAAATACACTTACTATCATGAGCTGTAACGCTGACAGAGAGAGGCAATTTAAAATATTGCACAGACTCCATTGCACACCGCTACTGAGGGGCAGGCTTGGTCTGGGCTCACCTAAATGCCCTAAATGTGACACAGAAACAGGCACACACGTACATATGTTTTGGACATGTGTAAAGATACAAAAGTTCTGGAGAGATGTGAAGGAGGACGTGATTACCTTGGTTGGATATGATCTGAAACTTTCACCCCTCCGGTGCATCTTAGCAGCTAAAGTGGACAGTGCAAAAAGTGTCCCATAATGCTAGATTGATTGCCATACTTTTGTACGTAGCAAGAAAGACCATTCTCAAGTTCTGGTTATCTAAGAACACCCCTACACTGGACGATTGGTATAGGGAAGTATTGGAAATACTCCCGTTGGAAAAACTGACTCATACTCTGCATGACAATTTCGATGGATTCATCAAGATATGGCAACCAGTTCTGGCCGCGGTGGACCCCTCTGGACTGAACTTTGTCTCATCCAACTAACAGCATGGGATCTGACTACAGCCTCTTCTAGCAGTTTGAATATAACTATGCCTGCACGGTGGTGTGTGTCTGTCTTGTAATTTTTTAGGTTTCATCATTATTTTAGGGGTATGTCTCACTTTGTCCTTTGTTTTTTTTTTTTTTTTTTTTAAGTTCTGTCTGTTTAGTGCGATCCCTGCTGTGTTTTTCTCTCTCTGTTGTTAATATGTTCAGTTCATGGAAAAAGTGGTTCTATACATAGCTGGAACGGAAATGTGTGTATTGAATACCAGAACCCCAATAAAAAGACTTAAAAAGACAATAAAAAGAAAGCTTGACTTTCCAATAACTAACCATGCTGCGTCCAACTGCTGAAGCTATCAGCGGGCAACATCGTCCTTTACCCTCACCATACTGCAGGTTAATCTGCTGGGCCTGAGTGCCTTCCGATGCTGAGCCACACAGGCAGTACAGAGAGCCCTAACCACAGCAGTGTTAATGTCTTGTTCTGCCACTCGGGCCACTGAGGAGCACAGTTGAGGTGTTTGTGTGGCCTTGTCTGCTCTGATGAGCTGTGCTTTCTCTTTCTACCCAGCGCAGGATTGATGGAGTGGCAGTGTGCCATGTAAGAGTGTTGCGACGCGTTGCGTTCCCAGCCTGGGCAGCAGGGGTACAGGGGGCCCTTCTCTATGACTGGCTCTGCTGTCACATTGATGAAGGACGGATTGGCTCTGGTCTGATCTGAGTGCTTCATCATGGTGATGTATGGAGCAGCAGGCCCGGCTCCAGCTCTGGGACGCGTGTGTATACACCTCTGTGGCTCTTTGGCTAAATGTTTTCCCTCCGTTAAGTGCCTTTGCTGCTCTCTTTTTCTCTCCGCTGGATCTACATCACAGCGCAGGTGGTATGCATTATTCCCTAAATTCCAGTCATGACTTCATGGAGAATCACTCACCAAGGTGGAGTTGTTTATTCTCACTCACATTTGAATACACAACACGGAGGACTTAAGAAGGATCTACGTTTACAGTAACATTGAATACTTTCCTTCCAATACATTCTTTCTGTAGATGTATACAAACTAACTGTAAATAGAAAATGACTTTCCTTCCAATATATTCTTTCTGTAGATGTATACAAACTAAATGTAAATAGAAGATGAATTTCCTTCCAATATATTCTTTCTGTAGACTTATACAAACTAGCGGTAAATAGAACATGATATAATAATGTATCACAAATTGATACTCTTGAAAAAAAGAGTCCTTGAAATGCTTTGAATACCACTGAGTAATTAAATGAGATGTGTCACTCCGAAGTATAACCACATTTACTGACCTTAGGAGTGTTACTTTATTTTTAAGTGGATAAAAAAGGAATCATAAACTGCAAAAACTGAAATAGTTGCTCTGCTTAGTGTACAGTAAAGTATTGAGAAACGTCATGTTATCTCATTGTGACCAAAGTATCACAAGGTCTAGCAGTTTCCAGCCCTGGGCAAGACAACAGTACCTTAACTTCAATAAAATCATTTGAGACTAAAATGAATTTTCTATGCCAGTGACGTATAATAAATTGAAAACAGAGTACATTTAGAAGTTGTCACGTATCCATCTCTTTCCTGTCAAGACCTTTTCAAAAACCAGTCCATTTATAATACTTCCTCCCTCTTTCTCTCCTTGGTCTTCCTCTGTGTGTGTGTGTGTGTGTGTGTGTGTGTGTGTGTGTGTGTTTTTCCCTGGGTTGGGGTCCAGGTTTGAAATCAGATCAGAGGCTCATTGTCTGGCGGGTAAGATGATTATTTTCCTAACCTTCTCATACCTTCACGCAACAATGAGAGAGGACAGAATGAGTTGATGTTTAGAAAAATCTCCTCTTACACCGAAAAACACCTCCATCTGCTCCTTGTGTCCTCATCTACATCGACTCAATGAGCCGGGGCCCCTCTACTGTGCTTGCGTATTTGTGTGTGTTTGTGTTTTTTAACAGAATTGTATGTATCTGTGTTTCTTGAAGGGGCCAGCAAGAGACCCAAGACTCTGATGCCACAACTAACACCGCCTTAACCGAGTGAGGCCATACTGTGAGACAAAGGGGAGCATCGCTTACAGGAAACCTTGAAGATCTAGCTCCTCAGTTTGCAGTTTGTCTGAAAAGAGGATCTCAGCTCGCCTTGCCTTCAGAGGAGCAGCCCAATAAAAACCTAAACAATAAAAACTCCTTCAAGACCATGTTAATCAGACGCGCTCACATCCCATAAACCACTCTCACTGGTAAACAGAGTGGGAAAATGTTGTGTTAGTTGATGCGGCCAATTAATTATATTGCAAGTCATTTAAAAATCTATAAAAGAAGTATAAACCGGTTTAGGCTGTTTGAGAAATTGTAAGTATGGTATTAAAAAATGCAATACGTGTATTTCAATTGCCTTGAGCGGTGTTATATTGGAGTTCTTTTTTTTTTTTTTTTTTTAAAAGGAGCTGTGTCTTAAAAAGGAGTAAAGCGTAAATTATGCATATCATTTCCCCCCCTTTCTATTCCTCTTCTTCATTTTTTCGCAGGAAGACATGGCCGCAGCCCACACGTGCTTTGTCCCGCTTGCTCGGCTCTTCTCACTGGAGGTGGTCTCTCACACTAGCAGGAGGGAGGTGGAGGTGTCAGAGCACACTAGCCTGCCTGGGAGAGGCTGCCTCTGGGTGCTGGAGGGGGGAAGGCTCCTCTATGTGTTGGCCTGTTCATGGCTGTGGGCACTGAAGTGTGTTATATCGAGCCTGTGGTGTGAGGCTGTTAAGTTCCCCCCGTTCTCCCTCTTACAGACCTCTCTGGGTAACACAACTGTAAAACTAGTTTTCTGAAGTTGTTATTAACGTTTTACTGCTATACCACACTGCTGTCAACTCAGCTTTTAAACAAAGAGATCTCAGTCAGACTACCTGTTTGAAAATGGTATAACATACTATAAAACAATGAGCAGTCACACATTACAGAGGACAGGCTAGGTTCAAGCACAGCCACAAGAGCCACTTGGAAGCTGTGTGAGTCCATCTTTAGACAGAATAAAAAACGACACACACCCGCCATTACCTCTGGTAATCTCTCCACAAACTGACTGTAGCTCCATCAAAGTAGCTATTATCTCAGTTAGTGACAACAAGCTATTATCTCTACTGTGGCAAAACGCAGTGCAAAGAGCCACAAAAAAATGCAAATTGTCTTAAAGCAAAGTTTTGAGGTGAAATTCTAGCTTATAGACAATGAAAACCAGTGTGCATACCGTATGTTTGTAAAATAAAATCTGCAAATTGACAAAGAATATCTGGACTGATATAATGAACAATCGACAGTCTCCTCTCCCTCAGCAGATGCTGTGCTAGGCAGCTAAGGCTCAGTAACGCCAGCGGAGCTGTACAGTGGCCATCAAAGCTCTGGTTGTACAGTACAAATGCCAGCCAGATGTTTAAATGTGAATGAAAGTGTTGAATGGGGTGGTGGTGAAAATGGTTTGCTTGTGCAGCATAAACACTTTGCTGGATAAAAAAAGGGAAAAAAAAAAAAAAAAAAAGAAATCTCCACTGTGACGCGAGTGTATAAGGTCATAAATCATGTTGACGGACTCGTCAAGCCATAACTAATTTATTTTATTAGTTATGGCTAACCTCAAAGACGGGACTGATGCTATAAAACACCTACAATGCCAAATCAAACTTAAACAGATGCAGAACTACAGACTACAGAGACCTGTTCATTTATAATAATTATCGTCACTTCCTTATGCAGAAAAGATTTATCCTTGGAAAAAATAAAAGCTACCTAAAGACCTCAAGGTAAAAATACAGTTTATATTAGGAAACACTTTACTTGAAGTCTTTTATATGCCATTAAGTATGTCTGCAATATTTTATTATACAGTAGTTGAATCACAAATGCATGCATTAGATACAGTAATATGTTTTGACATCCATTTAAATACCTTATGAATCTGTTAGGAATGTGCCCTAAAGTTACTGTATACTTATACCCTAGACACACACATGGTGTGTATTCATCAAAGTGACCACTGAGAAAAGCTCCATAGTTAGTAAGGTAGATAGGTAGTTACAGTAGTCACTGTTTCTCATACTGACTCTGTAAGTATGAACCTGACTTGTTCTGAATTTAATTTAATCTCAACTCAGGACCGCTCTGTGTGAGTTGTGCACAAGTAGCCCTGTCTACCTTCAAACTACAGAGAGAATGCATATATTCACAGTTATGGTGCCACAGACTGAACAGAGGCACTGGAATCGACTTTGGAGCAAGTTGTGCTTCTTACAGCTCAAGACAGTTCATTTGTTAGTAAAGTTTGAACCTGATATCATGAGACTTTATCAAAGCTGTACATAAAGTTACATCAGGCTGCACTGAGACTTACTTGCTGGTTCTCCATTGTGTGTGTTGCATTATATTTTCAGCCTTTAAAAAAGAAATTGAAAAACTGGCTACATTATAAAAACCCTAACCCTACTGCTTACTGTCTTTAGCGTATTATTCAGATTTCAATCACAGTATAATATTCCTAAAATGAACTTAATATCTGGTAGTGCATGTATAGTGACAACAGGACATTACAATATAGCTCCTGTAGAACACTGTGAAAACACTGTGCTGGGTTGCTTCAATCACTAATATGACAAACATGTGTACTGTTGCCAAATGGGGTATCCAGTGTGTTACCTGGACGGAGTTGAGCCTGCAGTAGCCATTGAGAGGAAAGCGGATGACGTGTGTTGGGTCCTGGTTCCAGCCAGCGTTGACTGAGTTACACATAACGTCTCCGGTCTCAGGGAAGATCTCCTCGATAAGGACCTTCTCCCCACTCAACGCAATCCTCTCGCCCAGGTCGGGTGTGACGCGAACCACCAGGCAGTCGCAGGGCTGCGCCATTCGTCGTTGCTCGCGCTCCTGCTTCCAGCGCTCCAGCTCCTTGATCATGGGCGTCAGCTGGTAATAGCGTGCCTCCTCGTACAGCAGGTGGAAATCCTACACGGGAGATGAATGCAGTCAGTTAGCATATGTGTACTGCAGTGGTTTTCCAACCTTTTGGTCTGAGGTACCCTTACAGCTATGGTACCACCTTCAATGTGGAAAATAGGGGACACCGTGCCAGCGGCCCTATGCACAAATCAAGCGGGGGGCCTTCATGAGATTTTGAGTGTCAGACACTTAATTTCCTGAATTATGGTGAATTTTTAGGGACAGGGCATTTAGTTTTTCAATACGGGATGATCCCTTATTATACGGGACAAGTGGCAACCCTACTCACAGGCCTGTCAGATGAACTTGCGTACCCCTTCATCAATTTACAATGCATGTTCCAAATGTATTACACTATTCATTATATAAAAGCAGATATTGTTAATTTTTTTCATAAAACTGAACTGTCAATATTAGGGTTAGTTTGGTCAGCAATCCCAAGTCTCGCTTTGCCAGACCCTCCTCCAAAGCTCGCTGGAGGAGAGTCTGGCTACTCCACATAGCATTCGGAGATGGGAGGCAAACATGCTCTGGTTTATTGGCATTTCTTTTAAACCAATCACAATCGTCTTGGGCGGTGCTAAGCACTGGAGAAAAGCCGCGGAGCCGCTACAAAATAGGCTTGTTTTGGTGGAACATGTGCATGTTTAAAAGTTGCATGCATGCAACAGAAAACTCAGATCGGAAAGATAGTCTAGCTAGCTGTCTGGATTTACCCTGCAGAGATCTGAGAAAAGGTTAACCATAGTCCTCATAAATCGACCGGAGTTTAAAATACCAACACAAAGGAAGCCCAAGGCAACGGATATCTAGCCTAAATGAGTGAAATCCAGCGAATTTTCCAGCGGCAACGGAGCAATCCCGGAAGTGGAACGTTTTTATTTGTTGAGCTACTTTACGATCTTTCCACGGTCCCCCCTGGCAACTGCAAAGGTACTTTACTTTACTTTACTACATTACAGTTCAACACCAAGGTAATCAGGACAAACCCTACACATATACATTACTGTGGAACATTAGGGTGGCAGTGGAAGATATATTTACAGGGTATCCTGATGGCTTCCCCACAGCAACCAATGGCAAAGTGCCCTTGAGCAAGACACTTAACCACTAATTACTCCAGGAGTGCTGTTCTGGCTGGATCTGCACTTTGACCCATCTACAGTAGTGAAACACTAACTGTGCGGTACAGGCATGCATGGAGGAACAAATAGCTAATTGCGTTGTGATGATTATGCCCAAAATGTCACACAATATATCTGAATTTTTTAAGGAAACACATTTATTCTGTATATGTGTATGTCAGATACCACCAGTGTCCTTCCTCAGGGAAGCTGTCACAAGAAACCATTACTAAGGAGTGCAAACGGTCAAGGCACCATGTTTCTGACCCATAAACTCATTACTGAGGCTTCTTGTAATGTGAGCAGCATAAAAGTCCTGCACTTACGGTAAATTGATCTGGATAAGAATCAAACAAATACCCAAAATGTAAAAGTACTTTTGTTTGTTTGTTTATCCAAAACAGAGCAGGGTTTAACGTCTCACTTTTACCATGTAATGCATCTTCTGGATAGAAGAACAATAATCTAAGATCAGGGATTGCCTTCGACCAGCAGGACAACACTCTCAATAAACAAAGCATAGCCATGCTGCAGCTCTCCTCCGCAGTAGCTCTTGGCAGAGCTGTGCTAGCCTTTAGCATGTTTCAGTGAGCCGAATCCAGAAAGGCCGTCAATAGGGCTCCAGTGAAGTGGGATGGTGCATTCCTGTGTGCAGACAGTCTGCAGCAGATTGCCTGCCTCTCCCTCCTGGGCAGGGCTTGCTGGGGGCCATTTGCCCCTGTGCTCTTGCCTCTAATTTCCCACAAGACCAGATGGCACTATCAGTCACCGCTACCATAGAAAATAGAGGGAGGTGTAGGTTCACTATTGGAGGCAGACGGAGGTGAGGAAAAGATATGTGCAAGTGAACATGAGGACAATCATCAGCCAAGGAGCATTTTAATGTATTCCTCACATGGAGGGAGTTTTATGTTAATGAGGCTTGCGGCCCGATGTTAAGCTCCTATTAGAACAATATTTAATTAGGTTACACCTAAATGCTGCAAATCCTTCTGCTAAACAATTAGTAATTAAAAAAATCTGTTCTGACTACTGTTTCACAGCGACAAAGAATGACAGCTTAATTCATTCTTAGTTTGTGAACTTTTATGTTTTTTTCGTATGTGAGGTTCATGTTCCTTAGCCCCTGGCTAAAGTTTGTTTTTAGTGTATGGACACTGTCAAACCACAGCAAACAACCCATTGTGAATTTGGTTACACATTTAATAGATACAGATAGAGGTTGCACATGATGGTGCATAGCCTAAATGCCCTAGAAAAACGAGACACTGTATGTTTGTACTGCGGAAACAGCATACAGTATATGCTTCATGTAGTCTGCATCATTGGTGGCTGTGGGTGTCGGGTGCCGGGGCTGCCAGGGAGCCCTGATCTAACCCACCACTGCTGGGTATAGAAACAGAGCATGGCAGCAAACAGCATATTCATTAACTCTGCTGCTTCTGTCAGGCTCTTTAGCCTTGAAAATTCTTCCTCGCTGGTTTACCACATCATCTAAACTGAGCCTTCATCTGAGGCTTGTGAACGACACCCATTTACAACTCCATCTGGACGAGCGTTGACGCAACACATCTTAAGCTGATGGCCTAATATTTAAGATTTCAGAGTGCGAAAGAAGGGAGGAGGGAGTCCTTTTTTCCCTTTTTCTCTCCCTTTCTCCCTGTCTTTTTCTCTCCTGGCCTTCTTGCTGCAGCTGACAAAACTCATACTGAGACGCTCCCCTTCAGGCAGCTCTCTGTATCAAAGTGTAGCTCCTCATCCTTCACAGGTCTGAAGCCATGGATGGATATGTTTTTAACAGGGGTCTGTCTGCAAGCCACTTTAGTCATCCTGAGCAGCGCAGAAAACAACAGAGTAATCCTAAGCGCTGAGGTGAGGATAAGAGGGAGACAGGGCCAACAGCGCGTTCCTGGCTGCTGCTACTGCTGCCAGCTCTACGAGACAATTCATCCCCCAATCCTGTGTCCAGACAGCCCGTTTGAGCTTCAAAATAATGATCCGACCTGATCGCCCACCGGCAAGGCAACATCTCGGGGAAGGACAGAGGGAGGGAGAGACAGAGAGGGAGGCAGAGAAAGTGAAGAAGAGCAAGAAAATGATGGAAACTGTCACTACGAGGGAGACAGAGGACTGATAAAGACCTACTGTATGTTTTGGACAAAAAACATGACTAAAGCCACACAAGTAGAGGTTCACAGGTTGTTGATTAAAGAGGCCACTGACAGAAAATCCATCTAATTCTCATCTAATATACAGCACCTACAAATAATGAAAACATTAGCTCTTTCCTTTTATTTTTTGCATTTATTACCTAAAGAAACAAAGCATTATTGATTTAAAGTGCAATACAAAAGCTGGAATAAACCAACACAGAAACCACTAACTCTTAACGGTTTCTAACCATGCCCTCAATATGACTGAGCATTGCTTACACTCTTGTGATTAATTGTAGTTTGAATAATGAGAAGAGGGAGGATATTAATAGTGAATATTTTGTTCCACTGATGTAGGCTGAACAATTTCTTTTCCTATTCTGCTCAGACTTTCACATTGATTTAGCAAAACACACAGCGCCGTGGCTGCCAGCAGCAGAACAGACCCAGCCCTCGGGCGACGGCAAGCCTGATTGTGTTCAGATAAGGACATGCTCAATTCCGCCTCGCACTATTTGCATTTTTTTTCCTCCCCGGCTTCACGCAAATTGAAAGGTATGCAGATCAACACAGGCTTATGTGAGGGGATCATAATGAGTTGAAACAATGAAGTCCATTGCATTCTCTTTAACCATGGTGCCTGATTGGACTGTCAAGACTTCACAGCAAGGAAGGGAAAAACTAATCGGTACTGAGTCAGGCCATCATTTGCTGAAAATATGCGGGGCTTTCATGTCATGTTCTGTTGTCTGAGGTTTGGCTCTTGTTCAGACTATGCGTGGTGCCTGGAGAGTTTGCCTCTGGCTCTGAATGGCTTGGCCTCGCCTTCCCTATGTTCCCTTGTAGAGAATGATGAACAAGCACCAGCCCGGTGGAAAGGTCACGCAAGTTAAGGTAGAGTAGTGAAGACTAGAATGCACCTAGGAAACCGTATCACTGAATAAAAACCTTGAACAGGAAGGAGCTGTAGGCAGAATATATAATAATTTTGACAAAGCCACATGTAGTTTTGTGGATACTTTTGGGGGTGAGATTAACTTGCTCGTAATGCAACCAGTTTGGTTTAAAGTAGAGATGTTCCGATTCCGATACTGCCTAAAATGCTGGTATCGGTATCGGGAAGTACTGGAGTTTATGCACCGATCCAATACCACGTAATAAAGCCCTAAAGAAAAAATACGTTAAAGTAGTTTATTTATGTTCTTTTTCCGTTATAACTGATTGTCAAACTGCAGAATAAAAGAACGTTCTATGGCATAACCTGAGCCAAACCGACAACAAAGATAGAAATAATATCACATCCATACAGGGATAGTAGTATACAGTTGTTAAAACATAATAAAATATATGACACACTGGTATCGGATCGGTACTCGGTATCGGCCGATACGCAAGTTCAGGTATCGGAATCGGCGGAAGCAAAAAATGGTATCGGACCATCTCTAGTTTAAAGCTGCACTTAGGGATGAACATCAGAGGACCAACTTACTGTTTTGGTTCACTCTCTCAGCTCAAGCTCTGTCTCTCTCTCTCAGCTCTGTCTCAAGACAGACAACGTTAACGAACATAGTGAGCATTTAGCAGCTGAACAGCCAGATACTTTTAATAATGAAGTGTTGAAGAGCAAACCAGAGCTAGAAGGAAAGCAAATATTAAACATTTGCCAGACTTCAAATAAATGTTGCCCCATGACTTATAAATAAGTAGTCTATATCGACGATATTCCACTTCCAGGAATGTTCAGGTGCCGTCGGAAATTCAGCTGGATGTCCCTCTTTTCGGCCGGATGTCAGTTACCTTCCACTTTCTTTGTGTTGGCATTTTAAACTCCGGTGGATTTATGAGGACTATGGTTAACTGCTCCTCAGATCTCTGCAGGGTAGATCCAGAGAGCCAATCTGAGTTTTCTGTTGCTACTAAAACAAATTTTGAACGCACACATGTTCCACCCAAACAAGTTCCTTCCCGAGGCTATTTTGCAGAGGCGCCGTTGCTCCATTCGGCACTTAGCGCTGCCCAAGACGATTGTGATTGGTTTAAAGAAATGCCAATGAACCAGAGCACATTTTTCTCCCATCCCGGAATACTGTGTGGACTAGACAGACCCTCCTTTGCAGGGCTGTGGAGGAAGGTCTGGCAATGCGAGACTAATAAATAAGAAACACATTCTCCATATCATCTTCATACAACTTCATCAATTTCAAGAACTCCTAGCATTAAAAATATTAGCATTTTACTCTGTCAACCTGGGACAGAGACAGATAATGATCAACTTGTTTGTTGAAATGTGCTTTGGATCATTTAATATTGTACGGTAACAGACATTATGTACTGTACTTGCATTCACTTGCAACAGAGTTCTTCAACGCTAAAACAGGAGCCAGGTGTGTGCAGCCTCAGTAGTTGAATACAGGCCAAAGCAGTTTCAATGGCCCATAAAGATTAAAGTGTATGTGCACAGATGCATGGATACATGGGCGCAGAGTGTATTAGTATGTATACTTGTATGTAAACTGCCCTAACATGCCGCAGCTCTCCCAGCGAGTCCTTGACTGAGCGGGAGTCGGTCATCAGAGCGTGGGGGAACAGAGGGGCGTACAGGCTATTTCACCTGGGCTCACCTCTATAGAAACCACTCTCAGTGAAAAACAACAGCTCAGGGCTTTGGCAGACACATCACTGGACCATGCTCCAGTTAGCAAGTTAGCATTTTTACCTCTCCACCGCTCTAAACTCCAACTGAATCTCTTCCATACACCCACCCCCCCAACCAAAACTTTTCCTAATGACTGCTTATGCTTAGACTACAGGTAATTAATGTGTTGAATGAGAAGAAGGTGAGTTAGTTGTTATGAAAACAAAACTGTGTTGTGGTATCAGATCTATTTTGAAAACATGCAATCCCTGACAGGGCAGGCAAACATCAATAAATATATATTGAAACTTGAGTGTATTGTATCTTGACAACAATCTAGACTTTCACACCATACGACTGGGTGTTTGGGCAGATGGCTTTACGTACTCGTAGCTTTTTATGTTATGTTGTTCACACTGATGGGGCAGACAAGGAAAAACAATGCAGTATGTTGTGGTGTGGGTATATACCTTGAAGTCATCTGGAAGGAGCAATTTGCTGGTCCTGAGGAAACTGAGAATGTAGCGGAATATCTCGCCGTCCCGATCTATGAAGTAGTGCTGCTTCAAGCTGTCCAACACGATGGGCTCGGTGCCATTGAACAGACGACTGATTCTGAAAATTGAAATACACACACACAAACATGCGCACGCAGGCAGCCGCACACATAAACACACACACACACACACACACACACACACACACACACACACACACACACACACACACACACACATAATTGAATGAGCCAGTTCCCTTCAAATGCATGAAACAATTACCCTCCATTTATTTTTCAATTTTATTAGCACAAAGCTTGAAATGCATTAGCATCCCAGGTTGAAACAAGGGGCTTAAGGCACAGTTCCTCCATTCCAGACTTGTTTGAAGTGTCCCTTCTGCGGAGAGATTACAACAACACACACGCTTGCTGCTTGTACTTACAGAAATTAATAGCATGAATGTAGCATTACAGCTCTATTATTTCAGAGAGATGGAAATGAAACAGAGGTAAGAAACGGTGGAGGTCCACATATTAATGTGAGGAGGACATCTGGAAAAATATATTTTACTGTTACAGTTTGACTTTCTTATAAATGTAAGAGGGATTTGGACAGCTGCAATCTCACTACATAATTCTGTTGATATAATGACATGAATGCTTGAGGATCAATTCATGACTTTTGCATTGCCCATTTTAAAGTATATTTAAATTATTTTGTAATCTGTAGCAATTCATAATTCTAATCTAAACTCAGATACATATTTTGGTGAAATTTGATAAGCTCACTGAAAATGAAGTCAACATAGTGGCCTTTAAAAATGTGCATTTGTTGCAAAAAAATAACATTAACATTAGCCGAAATTACATCAACATCATCAATGTTTTCCTATTAAAAAATCCCAATGATTATTAAAAAACTGAATAATATGCATAGGTTTCAGCT